>NW_027126850.1:0-7500 GCF_037325665.1 Littorina saxatilis | reverse complement strand
GGGAGCCCATCTGAGTCTACAGGAACTGTCCATCAAAGGAAGATCAACGTCCGTCATTGGTCCACCGCATCCTTGCGCGTGTCAATACCCCCGTAGCGTCAATCGGTTGTTTCCGTTTTGGCGCGTGCAGATTTGCATACACATCTCTACCTATATGACGCTCAACTTGTCCCCGTTCGATGTGTCTTTACGAGTTGTCTGTTTACGTGTGTATAATTTACGTAAACTGATGTTGATTTGTGGCAAGAAGTAGTGTTACTTCCAAACCGAGTAGAGTTTGAGGCCTGTGAGTTTTAAAATAATTACTAGAAGTTCTTTGAATCTAAAAGCAAGGGAAATAATAATTATACTGAGCTTCTACGAATAATTCACCCGGTTTTCTTACATCTAAAATTAATGGGAAATTATTTACTGCGTTTCTACGTATAATTCATCCTGTTTACAAACAGAGTGAGTTGTTCTATTGATATGATAAACAGTTGTAAAATGGGCATGACAAAACTGCCGTATGTTACTTGTAACTTTCCGGAAAGATGTATAGCTTATCAGTGCATGGCTAGATTTCTAAATCCTGGAGAAAAATTGACGGAAGTTAGTTTCATCGCAGATGGGTATTAGTTTCCTGTACGCAAAACAAGTAAAAACATGAAATCTAAATGTGTAAAAGGTATAAAACAAAGTTATATAATTCGACATAAAGATTTTGCTTTACATATTGCTTACAAAACATTACAAACATAATTAAGTCCGAATTGTTCTGTCCGATTTCACATAGAAAAGATTATACCTCGTGCTACTGGGCATCTGTGTCTGTCTGTTTGTCTGTCTGTCTGTCTGTCGCTTAATCCGTCTTTTTATCATTCTATATTTATGTCTGTGTACATAGAATCATCATAGTCCCAGATAGCACAAAACATTTTCATTGTTTAGTCGTTGCAAACGCGGTAAAACAAAACAACTCAAAAACGATACAGCAAGCACCGCATTCTACATGCACATTGACTTAGAAATTTCAAAATATTCGTACTTATGTTTACCTTATTCCCGCACTCAAAGCATGAGAACAAACAGACACGATGCTCGTACAAAAATATATTTAGAGAGAGCAACAGAGAACTTCTCTTTTTTGCATGTGATTCAGACGGAAAATGACATGTAGCCTATAATGTGATATAAAATGTAATGTTCAGGTAAAGTTTGTTAGAAGAAAAGACAAGAATTGAAGGATTTACTGCCCATTTTCTTGAGAAGAAAAAAAATAGTCAAAAGAACACCGCGTCATGGTATGAATGACGCTGCACCTTCCAGTATTGTACGCTACTCCCATATTTGGTCAAACCCTACTCGCGACAGGTGAGATGAATGGATATCTCCCAATGCAAACAGGCACGAACGCTGCTCTGTCATCGCCAACGCGTTAAAAGCTGGCATTTGAAGTGCTTTCTCACTGAAGCACTCACACACGTGTGTGCATGCCGTTCTCCATTCAATGTCGGTATTTCTTTTTCTTTTCTTTTCGTCGTTGAACCCGTTTCTTGGGAAAACTGTGAATGGTTTGAAATGCGCATTCTCACCTCCCCCCCCCCCCCCACACCCCTCTCTCTCTCTTCCTATTTCTCTCTCTCTCTCTCTCTCTCTCTCTCTCTCTCTCTCTCTCTCTCTCTCTCTCTCTCTCTCTCTGTCTGTCTGTCTGTCTCTCTCTCTCTCTCTCTCTCTCTCTCTCTGTCTATCTATCTATCTATCTATATATCTCTCTCTCTCTCTCTCAAATAAAATTTGATTGATTTGATTTGATTTGATCTCTATGTCTGTCTGTCTGTCTGTCTGTCTGTCTGTCTGTCTGTCTGTCTGTCTGTCTGTCTGTCTGTCTCTCTCTCTCTCTCTCTCTCTCTCTCTCTCTATCTCTCTATCTCTGTTTCTCTCTCTATCTCTCTCTCTCTCTCTCTCTCTCTGCGAGATCTCCCACTCCTTCGATTTCTGTTTGTACAATGATATACTTGGCCAAACGAAAAATACACTATTTGTACCTTTTGATGTATCCTGTTGCAAAATTGAAACGAAGATCGGTAAATACATTCGAATCCCCAAAATAATAACACTGCAGTATTAAACGATTATTTTTTTCGAATTCAAAACAAACGGAACTCTTGATATTCACGTTAGATAATTTGACATGTTGGACAAAACGTTGACGGCAAGAAAAGGCCTTGCAGCATGACTCATTCGCGGAAGTTAATTCAAAATTGTGGGTGAACTCATTTAGTATATAGAACAGGATGACATTAATTACCCACAGCCTGTCAAGACAGGCACATGAACTCTAAGTTGTTGTGAGAAGTTTCTCCTTCCCTGTTTTGATGGGAAAACGTTGCACCATAAATGCACCACCTTAAAAGACAAACGATTCTGTTTGACAGGCTCAGCGCAGGATCAAATATTGATTACTGGAAATTCAAACTTTTTGCTGAAGTACCGAAAGATTCGAGTGAAAAGTTTGTTTGTTTCTCGTTTGTTTTGGTTTAAAAAGTACTTGTCGAAGTCTCGTCGCAAGTTATCGTAATCCATATGTTAAATTCTCCCGTTAGGGTCACCACCATAAGCTTGAGCTTGTTGTTGATCCGTAACATGTATCTTGTTCAAATACATATGAATTGTTGAATAAACACTGTTTAAACCAAAAGTTTGGCTTTTCGCTTGGTACAACTTGCACGGAAGTAGATATCGAACTCTTCTAAAATCGTTGACACTATCGACATGGGGTTTTTTTTCAACACAGTAGGTTTTATCACACCTACTATAGTGCAGTAGATACGTTTCATGAGTATGAGTCGCATAAGTAAACCTTACACTTTGGAAACATAAGTTTCATCAAAGATAACTATTCTAAAAGTGGGAAAGCGAAATAATAAACAGCATCCCAAGCCTGTCCTAAACAGTTGGTGCCTGTCTTGACAAACATGCACGAAGTGATGAATACAGTCTGCTGTGACTAAGAAGACAGTGTTGAATCGTGTCGACCTATAACACAGATAACCATGACAACCAGCTTCTGAGTGCTAGCGTATATACTAGTCTAGTGGCAGTGACATAATGCTGAACAATGGAAGACTTTCGTCATCCTTAATCCTGTATAGTCAACCTCACAAACATAGGCAATACCTTCTACACCTACGTTTAAGCAGGGACACAGACAGGCAAATCGTCTGATAAATGGACAAATTGATGGACACAAATATACAGAATAACTGCCACACGCTTTCTCCGCTTCAGGACAACGGAGCAAGAAGATGGGGGAAGAGGGTGAAGAGGGAGAGAAGGGAGAAGAGAGGAGGGGGGGGGGGGGGGGGGGGTCGAGAGGGGGCCGGTGTAACACGAAATTTTTACTCCACGAAAAATTTACTCCGGAGTAAATATTTCGTACGAAATTCTTACTCCGAGTACATTTTTCGTACGAGAAAAGAACTCCCCAAGGCACGAAAAAATTACTCCCTCCACGAAATTTTTACTCCCCATTTTTTTTTACTTCCAGTAAAAATCTCGTACGCAAAAATGGGATGCGGGCGAAGGGATAATACCAATAAGTGATCTTGCGCACACGAATGTCGCGCTACCCTCCTTCCACCCCTTCCACCACCAAGACTAACAGGGGACAAGGGAGTAAAAATTTCGTACACCTGGCATGGGAAGTTAAATTGCTCGTGTTGGGGTGAAGTAATTTATTCGTTATTTATTCGTCAGGGGAGTAACATTTTTGAACGAAATGTTTACTCGGAACTCACCTGTCTTGGGGAGTAATTTTCTCGTGCAATGGGGGAGTGCTTTTTTCGTAAAGGGAGTAACTTTTTCGTACGAAATGTTTACTCCGGAGTAAAAATCTCGTGGGAGTAATTTTCTCGTGTTACACCGGTATGGGGATAGGCTTTATATAATGTGCAAGCTTTATCTGTTGTCGTTTTGCATAGCTGCTGCAAGATTTCCGTGGCGGCTCTTAGCAAAGATTAAGAGCAAGTGCATTAGAGAAATTCAAGTTTTACACCCTCACGGCAAAGCCATTAGGGGCATGTTCTCGGGTTTTACTCCGACATTAGATGAGATACACAAGTGTATGCGTGTTTAGGTGGTATCAGCCAACTGCACTTACGCAGAATTACCAAGGTCTGTTACAAGGTGGGACATGGCTTCTGTCTCTGGGTCTGCGCATAATGTTGACCGGTGTCCGTCCCGGCCCGGATTCGAACCCGCGACCCTAGGATCACAAGTCCAGTACTCTACCACCTGGGCTGACCGGGCCCAAATGTGCATGTGCATTTTTTTCTCAAATCTTTAAACATTTTGTTTTCTTCTGTGTTGCAGGTTGCAAAGACAACCCGGCGGACATCTACTTTCTTCTGGACTGTTCTTCGTCTGTGTGGATCGTGGACTACGACAAGCAACTGGAGTTCGTCGTGTCGCTTGTCAACCATTTCCATATCGACCCGAACGCCACCCGGGTCGGGCTGGGTATCTTCTCCGACGATTTTCGCCCTGTCATTGACATCGGGGGCTACCCGGATAAGGACACCCTGATCAGAGCCATCAGAGCCACACCATACCTGAGCGGCAACACGTACACTGATAAAGGTCTGCGCGGTCTGAGGACCCAAGGGTTCCGGTCTGGCGTCGTGAGACCTAATGTTACTAAGGTGAGAAATAGGATTAGACGCGGATTTATGGTATTTTTCCCTTTACATTGTATCCTATTCTATTCTAGTTATTCCATTTCATTGAACGGTAACTAGATAATTGAATTGTGTATGTATTGAAGTGAAGTGGAACCTCAAAACGTTATTGCGTTATGTGTTATTCGTGAATCCATCCGAAAATAAAAACAAATTTCTTAGCAGCTAAACAATTCTTTACACTAGAATTGCACTAATTTTGACCACAAATTTATGCATATATATATTTTTTTTAGTGTCCCAACTTACCTCTTTCCGTCAACAAGCACGTCATGTGGTTACGTTCCTTGAACATGAACATTAAGGAATGACTCGAATTTACAATTCTAAATCATAGCTTTTCGCCGTGATTTTATTTCGGTTACATCACTCTGCCTACGTTCCCTCCGTCGGCAAAGTTTGTAACAAATTTTGCGGCCGTTTTTAACATTTTGAGACACGAATATGACCAAACTGATTACCCCTTCTCTTCTCGTGGCGGCAGATCGGAGTGGTGGTGACGGACGGACGGTCACGACACCGCAGCAACACAGTGGCTGAGGCGACGCTGGCTCGGGAGGAAAACATCTGGCTCTTCGCCATCGGGGTGGGGGACAACGTGGACAAGGAGGAGCTGTCCACCATCGCCTCCCAGCCCAAGGACCAGTTCGTCTTCCACGTGGCGTCCTTCAGCATCCTGGGCACGCTGGCCCACACCCTGGCCATCAGCACGTGCAATCTGCACCAGCCTCAGGCTGACAGCGCAGGTGAGTTATGTTTTTTTAGTATTCAAAGTTATTTGTCAGCTTTAAAGGTCAACATCGGCGCGCGTCAGATGCAGCTGTAGTTTTCGTATTGGCAACGCTAAAATAAGCTTTGCGGCCTTCTTCTATAACAAGGCTTGGTCTTCTCGAGACGGATGTTCGGCTTTATCCTCCCAGCTCAATTCATGGGGTTCATTTTAGAAAACTACTCGTCGGAAATCAGAGAGATGACAGAGAATCTTCGTAAACACTGGACACAAAAAGGAGGTTGTGCGTTACACTCTTTCCTTTCCCATTTGCAAATCTTTTCCTCAAATCCTTACACTCCTTACTTGTGCCTTCATAAGAAACACAGCATGTCCACAGGTATTTGTTGAGACTCGATCTGCTGAACGCTTGTCTTACGAATGCCAGTTTTGTTTGTCGCAGCTTTCTTCACTAAATTAAATATCCAGAATTCTTGTAAGATTGCCATAAGATCACTGCCAAATGCGGTGGTATCCCTCAGATTCAATTTTCTAGCGTGTCATTTTACGTCTAGAGTTGTTACTGAATGTATTGTACACACAGGTTGATGAACCTTTCCTTTCTCTGTACTGTCACAGTGTGCGGACAGAAGACGAAGGCAGACATCTTGTTCGTGTACAACGGGGCGGCCATGAGTTCTCGCGACGTGGGCAAGGTGCGAGAGTTCACGAGACACGCGGCGGGCGAGTTTAGCATGGCGTCAGGCAACGTCAGGGCGGGCGTCATCTCGGAGGGCTGTCAGGGCGGCGACATCGAGCTGTCACAAGTTGGTTGTTCAAATCTTCAAAGATTATCAAAAGAATAGGGTGGTACAATTATACGAGTGCGTGAAGAAGAAGAAGAAGAACAAGAAGAACAAGAACAAGAACAAGAAGAACAAGAAGAACAAGAAGAACAAGAAGAAGAAGATGCATAAGAACAAGGAGAATGAGAAGGAGAAGAACAAGAACAAGAACAAGAACAATAACAAGATGTAGAAGAACAAGAACAAGAACAAGTAGAAGAACAAGAAGAACAAGAAGTAAAAGAAGATGATGATGAAGACAAGACTAGCGTTATCCAGATAGTGTTATTAAACTAAAGTTGAACAATAATCAGCCTTCGAAAAATAAAATTATTTTGTTTATGACATGTACGACTCAAATCAAGAAAGAATGCACTTCACGTCGCTCATACAATAGAAGGGAAGTAACTGCTTTCATTATTCATCAATCAAGAAGTATTGTTTCCCCTCCGCCTTTCTTTTCGAAGTAGTAATGAAATTAACTGTCGGGAGGAAATGAAGGGCACACACTTTTAACTCTATACTCATTTATTATATGCTTATTATCTGTTTATTTTACTCAATTTGTTGTCATCATCTTTTTGCAATTCATGTTTAAATTACTTTATTATGAACAGCATCACATTATTGCATAACCTTTGCAGTATATCCGGAAAGAGGACTTCGTCAAGGCTTTGGTGAATCAGCCTCAACCCAGTTTGAGCCCCCTGCTCAAAAAGCTTCGTCTCCAAGGTTACGACCCCGCGCGTGGAGGTCGCCGTTTCGCAATGAAGATGGCTGTCGTCTTCGTCGATGACGTCATGACCCCCAGAGATGATGTGTTGTATGAAGCTCTGCTGCTGAAGTATGATGACGTATTGATTCATGTCATGGCGATTGGTACAAACTACGACATGAGTGAGATCAAACAGCTGGCTACGTCACAAACGCACATAACACAGCTGGCGAGCTATGATGATCTGCTGGATGAGAAAATAAGAAAACAGTTCTTGGACAAGTTCTGCGAACGTAAGTACACAGAGATCTCTTGTCTTTTCACCGGTTTTCAAATACAAAAAATATATTGTTGTTTTCCCAAAGAAATGTGAATGAGAATAAAAGAAAAAACAATCGAAAGGTAACAACAACAGAAGAAAACATTTTGCTGTGTGAGTGGGGTATTTAGTGTCTCTCCTTGAGAAAAAAATTGATTTGCCGAGTAAGGAGGACGGGGGAGGGGGGGGGGGGG
>NW_027126849.1:15000-16370 GCF_037325665.1 Littorina saxatilis | reverse complement strand
TGTTTTAAAGTTAGCTTAGATGCGTTTTTACATTTAGTCAAGTTTTGACTAAATGTTTTAACATAGAGGGGGAATCGAGACGAGGGTCGTTGTGTATGTGTGTGTGTGTGTCTGTGCGTGTGTGTGTGTAGAGCGATTTAGACCAAACTACAATACCGATCTTTATGAAATTTGACATGAGAGTTCCTGGGTATGAAATCCCCGGACTTTGTTTTTCTTTTTTTCGATAAATACCTTTGATGACGTCATATCCGGCTTTTTGTAAAAGTTGAGGCGGCACTGTCACACCCTCATTTTTCAATCAAATTGATTGAAATTTTGGCCAAGCAATTTTCGACGAAGGCCGGACTTCAGTATTGCATTTCAGCTTGGTGGCTTAAAAATTAATTTATGACTTTGGTCATTAAAAATCTGAAAATTGTAAACAAAATAATTTTGTTATAAAACGATCCACATTTACGTTCATCTTATTCTTCATCATTTTCTGATTCCAAAAACATATAAATATGTTATATTTAGATAAAAAAAATAAAAAAAACAAGCTCTGAAAATTAAAAATATAAAAAATTATGATCAAAATTAAATTTTCGAAATCAAATTAAAAACACTTTCATCTTATTCCTTGTCGGTTCCTGATTCCAAAAACATATAGATATGATATGTTTGTATTAAAAACACGCTTAGAAAGTTAAAACGAAGAGAGGTACAGAAAAGCGTGCTATCCTACTCAGCGCAACTACTACCCCGCTCTTCTTGTCAATTTCACTGCCTTTGCCACGAGCGGTGGACTGACGATGCTATGAATGTACGGTCTTGCTGAAAAATTGCATTGCGTTCAGTTTCATTCTGTGAGTTCGACAGCTTGACTAAATGTTGTATTTTCGCCTTACGCGACTTGTTTTGTATTGGTTTTGTTGTCCTTATTTGGCGAGGGCCAGATGAAAAAAATAAAAATAAAAACAAATAAATAAAACCCATACAATAAACAGAATGCTTACACCGTCGTCCTCGAAAAATAGCGTTCATTAATTCCAATTCAGCTCGTGTTTACACTGCAAGCTCAGAACTTACTCACTGCCTATTCTTTACTCTCGAATTTTCGAGAACATTGCACCGTTTTCACCTCGCTCAGACATATAATTATATTCTCCCCTATAGTTTGTGTGTTCTAAATTTAATAACACTCTCCAATATGACTAATGGAAGCATAACATCCGTTGTAGGCCTGAATGCAATAAAGAGGCGTAATCGTCTTAAATTTTCGCATGACGTAATTCGGACAAAAACCGCACCAGGGAGGCAACTTCTTCTTGACACTTACTTGTACGTAACAAGGAAAACATATTATTAGAAATGTATTGCTAATAATT
>NW_027126849.1:0-10000 GCF_037325665.1 Littorina saxatilis | reverse complement strand
GACAGGGGCACACTATGAAGCTTGCTTGTAACTGGGTAACTGCTACCAAAAGAAGACAGAGCAATGCCGGCAGGCTGACAGCAAGGATGGCAATTTATTCGCTGACGTCGGGGTACCAAAGGTGTGGAAAGAAAAATGAAGACTTGATATTTACATAGTATTTACATAGTATTTACATAGTATTTACATAGTAAACAGGTGGTTAAATATTATCTGTGCGGCTACACATTCCTTTAAAGGCACACTCCTCCCCGTGTAAACGATTTGGCTGACCATCTCAGATCCGGCAAGGCCTTTAATTGGGATGCATCCACCCCCACAACTAGGATACGTACCAACAGTTCAACCACCTAAGTACTTTCTGTGCTGGGAGATTTTTGTTAATATATAAGTGGCTTTTAGAGAAGTAATTCGTAAACATTCCCACCCTGCAGAGACATCTTCCTGACATTAATTTTCTCTCTCTCTCTCTCTCTCTCTCTCTCTCTCTCTCTCTCTCTCTCTCTCTCTCTCTCTCTCTCTCTCTCTCTCTCTCTCTCTCTCTCTCTCTCTCTCTTCATTTTATTTGTATAAAATATTATGACGTATTTTGAAAGAAAAGGGTTGAAGTTATCACTTGCTCGCCATGTCTTGTTATCAGAATGTGTATTGATTATCAGTTTTAGAACGTGTCAATAAGCAGTCTGCTTGTTAACGTTCTTAATGTTGTTACTGTTTAAAACGTGTATACAAGAAAGAACAAGTCGCGTAAGGCGAAAATACAATATTTAGTCAAGTAGCTGTCGAACTCACAGAATGAATCTGAACGCAATGCCATTTTTCAGCAAGACCGTATACTCGTAGCATCGTCAGTCCACTGCTCATGGCAAAGGCAGTGAAATTGACAAGAAGAGCGGGGTAGTAGTTGCGCTAAGAAGGATAGCACGCTTTTCTGTACCTCTCTTTGTTTTAACTTTCTGAGCGTGTTTTTAATCCAAACATATCATATCTATATGTTTTTGGAATCAGGAACCGACAAGAAATAAGATGAAAGTGTTTTTAAATTGATTTGGAAAATTTAATTTTGATAATAATTTTTATATATTTAATTTTTAGAGCTTGTTTTTAATCCGAATATAACATATTTATATGTTTTTGGAATCAGGAAATGATGGAAAATAAGATAAACGTAAATTTGGATCGTTTTATAAATTTTTATTTTTTTTTACAATTTTCAGATTTTTAATGACCAAAGTCATTAATTAATTTTTAAGCCACCAAGCTGAAATGCAATACCGAAGTCCGGGCTTCGTCGAAGATTACTTGACCAAAATTTGAACCAATTTGGTTGAAAAATGAGGGCGTGACAGTGCCGCCTCAACTTTCACGAAAAGCCGGATATGACGTCATCAAAGACATTTATCAAAAAAATGAAAAAAACGTATGGGAATTTCATACCCAGGAACTCTCATGTCAAATTTCATAAAGATCGGTCCAGTAGTTTAGTCTGAATCGCTCTACACACACACACAGACAGACAGACAGACACACGCACATACACCACGACCCTCGTTTCGATTCCCCCTCGATGTTAAAATATTTAGTCAAAACTTGACTAAATATAAACAAGTCGCGTAAGGCGAAAATACAATATTTAGTCAAGTAGCTGCCATTTTTCAGCAAGACCGTATACTCGTAGCATCGTCAGTCCACCGCTCATGGCAAAGGCAGTGAAATTGACAAGAAGAGCGGGGTAGTAGTTGCGCTAAGAAGGATAGCACGCTTTTCTGTACCTCTCTTTGTTTTAACTTTCTGAGCGTGTTTTTAATCCAAACATATCATATCTATATGTTTTTGGAATCAGGAACCGACAAGGAATAAGCTGAAAGTGTTTTTAAATTGATTTGGACAATTTAATTTTGATAATAATTTTTATATATTTAATTTTCAGAGCTTGTTTTTAATCCAAATATAACATATTTATATGTTTTTGGAATCAGCAAATGATGGAGAATAAGATAAACGTAAATTTGGATCGTTTTATAAATTTTTATTTTTTTTTACAATTTTCAGATTTTTAATGACCAAAGTCATTAAATAATTTTTAAGCCACCAAGCTGAAATGCAATACCAAACCCCGGGCTTCGTCGAAGATTACTTGACCAAAATTTCAACCAATTTGGTTGAAAAATGAGGGCGTGACAGTGCCGCCTCAACTTTCACGAAAAGCCGGATATGACGTCATCAAAGACATTTATCAAAAAAATGGAAAAAACGTTCGGGGATTTCATACCCAGGAACTCTCATGTCAAAATTCATAAAGATCGGTCCAGTAGTTTAGTCTGAATCGCTCTACACACACACACAGACAGACACACACACACACACACACACACACACACATACACCACGACCCTCGTTTCGATTCCCCCTCGATGTTAAAATATTTAGTCAAAACTTGACTAAATATAAACAAGTCGCGTAAGGCGAAAATACAATATTTAGTCAAGTAGCTGTCGAACTCACAGAATGAAACTGAACGCAACGCAACGCAGCAAGACCGTATACTCGTAGCATCGTCACTCCACCGCCCGTGGCAAAGGCTGTGCCCGTGGAATTGACAAGAAGAGCGGGGTATTCGTTGCGCTAAGAAGGATAGCACGCTTTTCTGTACCTCTCTTCGTTTTAACTTTCTGAGTGTGTTTTTAATCCAAACATATCATATCTATATATTTTTGGAATCAGGAACCGACAAGGAATAAGATGAAAGTGTTTTTGAATTGATTTCGAAAAAAAAATTTTGATAATAATTTTTATATATTTAATTTTCAGAGCTTGTTTTTAATCCGAATATAACATATTTATATGTTTTTGGAATCAGCAAATGATGGAGAATAAGATAAACGTAAATTTGGATCGTTTTATAAATTTTTTTTTTTTTTTACAATTTTCAGATTTTTAATGACCAAAGTCATTAATCAATTTTTAAGCCACCAAGCTGAAATGCAATACCGAACCCCGGGCTTTGTCGAAGATTACTTGACCAAAATTTCAACCAATTTGGTTGAAAAATGAGGGCGTGACAGTGCCGCCTCAACTTTCACGAAAAGCCGGATATGACGTCATCAAAGACATTTATCAAAAAAATGGAAAAAACGTTCGGGGATTTCATACCCAGGAACTCTCATGTCAAAATTCATAAAGATCGGTCCAGTAGTTTAGTCTGAATCGCTCTACACACACACACAGACAGACACACACACACACACACACACACACACACACACACATACACCACGACCCTCGTTTCGATTCCCCCTCGATGTTAAAATATTTAGTCAAAACTTGACTAAATATAAACAAGTCGCGTAAGGCGAAAATACAATATTTAGTCAAGTAGCTGTCGAACTCACAGAATGAAACTGAACGCAACGCAACGCAGCAAGACCGTATACTCGTAGCATCGTCACTCCACCGCCCGTGGCAAAGGCTGTGCCCGTGGAATTGACAAGAAGAGCGGGGTATTCGTTGCGCTAAGAAGGATAGCACGCTTTTCTGTACCTCTCTTCGTTTTAACTTTCTGAGTGTGTTTTTAATCCAAACATATCATATCTATATATTTTTGGAATCAGGAACCGACAAGGAATAAGATGAAAGTGTTTTTGAATTGATTTCGAAAAAAAAATTTTGATAATAATTTTTATATATTTAATTTTCAGAGCTTGTTTTTAATCCGAATATAACATATTTATATGTTTTTGGAATCAGCAAATGATGGAGAATAAGATAAACGTAAATTTGGATCGTTTTATAAATTTTTTTTTTTTTTTACAATTTTCAGATTTTTAATGACCAAAGTCCAGGGGCGGACCTAGGGGGGGGTTCCTGGGTGCCAGGAACCCCCCCCCCCCACCCCCCATCCGTTTGTTTTTTTACCTTGTTATCTTCCACGAGAGGCCTCCGATTGACCTAAAAAAATAAAATTCCTTCAGCATCTGGGGGGCAAAGCCCCCCAGACCCCCCACCAGGGCTTTGCCCATGGACCCCACCGGGGCCTGAGCGGCCCCTGGACCCCTGCTCCAATTTGGAACCCCCCCCTTATCCACAACTAGGTCCGCCCCTGAAGTCATTAATCAATTTTTAAGCCACCAAGCTGAAATGCAATACCGAACCCCGGGCTTCGTCGAAGATTACTTGACCAAAATTTCAACCAATTTGGTTGAAAAATGAGGGCGTGACAGTGCCGCCTCAACTTTCACGAAAAGCCGGATATGACGTCATCAAAGACATTTATCAAAAAAATGAAAAAAACGTTCGGGGATTTCATACCCAGGAACTCTCATGTCAAATTTCATAAAGATCGGTCCAGTAGTTTAGTCTGAATCGCTCTACACACACACACACACACACAGACAGACAGACGCACATACACCACGACCCTCGTTTCGATTCCCCCTCGATGTTAAAATATTTAGTCAAAACTTGACTAAATATAAAAAGAAATAGTGAACAGAATCAATTTTTTTCCGGTAAGGACTGTGCCTTTGCGTTCGTGCGTGCACAGCAGCTACTCTTTTTATATTTAGTCAAGTTTTGACTAAATATTTTAACATCGAGGGGGAATCGAAACGAGGGTCGTGGTGTATGTGCGTGTGTGTGTGTGTGTGTGTCTGTCTGTCTGTCTGTGTGTGTGTGTGTGTGTAGAGCGTTTCAGACTAAACTACTGGACCGATCTTTATGAAATTTGACATGAGAGTTCCTGGGTATGAAATCCCCGAACGTTTTTTTCATTTTTTTGATAAATGTCTTTGATGACGTCATATCCGGCTTTTCGTGAAAGTTGAGGCGGCACTGTCACGCCCTCATTTTTCAACCAAATTGGTTGAAATTTTGGTCAAGTAATCTTCGACGAAGCCCGGACTTCGGTATTGCATTTCAGCTTGGTGGCTTAAAAATTAATTAATGACTTTGGTCATTAAAAATCTAAAAATTGTAAAAAAAATTAAAAATTTATAAAACGATCCAAATTTACGTTTATCTTATTCTCCATCATTTGCTGATTCCAAAAACATATAAATATGTTATATTCGGATTAAAAACAAGCTCTGAAAATTAAATATATAAAAATTATTATCAAAATTAAATTGTCGAAATCAATTTAAAAACACTTTCATCTTATTTCTTGTCGGTTCCTGATTCCAAAAACATATAGATATGATATGTTTGGATTAAAAACACGCTCAGAAAGTTAAAACAAAGAGAGGTACAGAAAAGCGTGCTATCCTTCTTAGCGCAACTACTACCCCGCTCTTCTTGTCAATTTCACTGCCTTTGCCATGAGCAGTGGACTGACGATGCTACGAGTATACGGTCTTGCTGAAAAATAGCATTGCGTTCAGTTTCATTCTGTGAGTTCGACAGCTACTTGACTAAATATTGTATTTTCGCCTTACGCGACTTGTTTCTTCTTTTTTTCCAATGAATATTAATTCTGCTGAGCTGGGATTTAAAACTCACCTGCAATAATACACTCGATAAAGCTCCGTAAACAATGCTGGTTATTTAAATCAATGTAAATTGGGGAACGGTTTTCTTATGTACACTCGATACCGGCACGGTTGGCCTAGTGGTAAGGCGTCCGCCCCGTGATCGGGAGGTCGTGGGTTCGAACCCCGGCCGGGTCATACCTAAGACTTTAAAATTGGCAATCTAGTGGCTGCTCCGCCTGGCGTCTGGCATTTTGGGGTTAGTGCTAGGACTGGTTGGTCCGGTGTCAGAATATTGTGACTGGGTGAGACATGAAGCCTGTGCTGCGACTTCTGTCTTGTGTGTGGCGCACGTTATATGTCAAAGTAGCACCGCCCTGATATGGCCATTCGTGGTCGGCTGGGCGTTAAGCAAACAAACAGACAAACAAATGTACACTCGATCTTTTGCGTCAGTCTCGATTCTGTTCACCGACTTACTGTTTCACTGCTGGCAGTAATTTGTAACGCAAGCAAACGAAACCCATAATAATGTAGGCGCTCAAATCTGTTATGTAGTAAAATCTGTTTGTGTCGAAGAAGTCAAAAAAAGATAGTGCTTACATGGGTGCCCTCCCATGTGGGAATTCGAGGAAACTCAGCAGCTGATCAAGCTACCCAAACAACACGGACAATGCCAATCACAGACACAACCACACAATTGTCTCAGTTCAACAGTTCACACCAACCAATACATCAAACACCTGTGGCAGAGTGAATGGCACGGATGTGAGGACAAGACATTAATTCACAAAATCATCCCTCAACTGTCGGACAGCTTGCCTCAATGCCGCCTCAATTGAAGAGAAGAGACAGTTTTCTGACTGACTGACTATTAGGGTTTAACGTCCTCTTAGACCAACTGGTCCATATTGGGACAGGTATTGGTAATACGCTGAAGATATGGTGTGATACTTTGATTCGAACAAGCCCGCTGTGGCTGTCTTCTTCGACACACCAGCCTTGGGTTTGTCTCGTCAAAGTATCGAAATACGATCATGATAATCAGAGACGAGAGATGATGCATGCGTGTCTTCGTGTTTTCCAAGCCCTGAGACTTTCGCTGTGAACGTGGGATCTTTTTCGTGCGCATGTGTGCACACGGGGGTGTTCGGACACCGAAGAGAGTCTGCACAAAGTTGACTCCGAGAAATAAATCTCTCGCCGAACGTGGGGATCGAACCCACGCTGATAGCGACCAACTGGCTACAAAGCCAGCGCGCTACCAACTGAGCTACGTCCCCGCCCAGTTTCCTGACGCCTTCGCATGGGTCACAATGACATTACAAATTCATACTTGTTAAAGGGTGAATACCCGCAATACTGTTCTCGATGCGATGAACCTTGGACCATTTAACGCGTCCTAATCAAGTGTGTGGACGTAAGACAAAAGAAATTCGTGACAAACACTGTACAGACAAGATACTCTGCAGGTTTTATTCTGTGGCGTTTCCCTGGACCCGATACTTTACTTTTTAAAGGAAATGAAGACTGTTGATATTAGATAAGATTTGAAGTTAGAAGTGTGAAACGATATTACATTGTTTTGTTCGTTTAACCTTCTTCACCTTACCGTGACAGACCCAGTGCACACAGTTGCAAACGTCTGTAAACTGAGAATGGAAACAATATGGAATCGGTGCCGAATAGCGAAATAGGTTGAAGAGACATGAAAAATCAACAACCAACCACCCAAGCTTTTGATCCAAAACATTCTTAGTATCCATACATTGTTGAATATACCGGCACGGTTGGCCTAGTGGTAAGGCGTGAGTTCGAACCCCGGCCGGGTCATACCTAAGACTTTAAAATTGGCAATCTAGTGGCTGCTCCGCCTGGCGTCTGGCATTATGGGGATAGTGCTAGGACTGGTTGGTCCGGTGTCAGAATAATGTGACTGGGTGAGACATGAAGCCTGTGCTGCGACTTCTGTCTTGTGTGTGGCGCACGTTATATGTCAAAGCAGCATCGCCCTGATATGGCCCTTCGTGGTCGGCTGGGCGTTAAGCAAACAAACAAACAAACAAACAAACAAACAAACAAACAAACAAACAAACATTGTTGAATAAAACACAGTTTAAACCAACCACCCAAGCAGCAAAATGGCAGGTTTTTTATTTAAATTATTTTTTTTGTTTAGATCAAAACAGTTTAAAATTTCTTCTTTTCATTTCAGACAGTCTGGTGGGTTACCTAGATGTCTTTGAGCTCTCTTCATACCCCACGAGCCAACGCGGAACCCCAGGGTGTGGCGCGCGTGGTCTGCACGAGACTAATGGACCTTGAACTTGAAGACCTCAAGAGCGGAGCACTCTGGAAGGCGGTGGCGGCAGAATTCCTGGGTTGCTTTTTCCTGGTCTACTTTGGCGTTGGAGCTGGACTGAGGTATTACGCTATTATTTTGTTTTGTTTTGTTAATGAAAGAAATGACCCCTACAAAAAAACACAGAACAAAAACACAAGAGGAAGTAATAGAGGAAGATGACGATGACGATGACGACGACGACAGCAACAACAAAGAAGACGAAAGTGAAAGCCGTTACTAGCACAATGAGAAATGATTTGATGATGGAGGACACTGAAAGCATGAAATCCAAAGGTGTTTGTTCTTCCTTAATCAAAGCTACAAAGCTATGTATTTTTTTTAAATATCTGATGAAAACAATAACACGGATTATAAAGCAAACTTCTGCGCAGGACAGAAGTCAGATGGTCTTGTCTATAACTATCCGAATACAACAAGAAATTCCTCCGAGGTAGGAAAAACACCCCCCTTGGTCAAAGGGAAATAACCATTCTCACTGCCACCAACTGAGAAGGTTATTTCCCTTTGACCATTAATATGTGCCTCTATATTAAGTCCTTGTAGAATCTTAATCCACCAATAACTCCCTAACCGTGTGTTTGACTGGTCCCAATTTTTGTAAGGACCGTCTCAGGAATGTATAGAACCTGTTCACCAAGTTTGGTGACGATCGGTCCGTTCATTCTTGAGATCTATATGCGAACACAAACACACACCCAAACAAACAAACAAACAAACAAACACATCAAGCGAATCCTATACACACCCCTATACCGGGGGTGTAATAACCCAGCTTGATTACCGAAATCGAGCGAAATCTGTCTTCAGTTGCTAGCAGACTTAACCCCTCATATACCTGGCAATTTGTAAGGTATGCTAAGTATACGCTTATTCAAATCAATGTTAGGAAAAAATCTCAATCGCTTATCTCATAGGGGAGGTAACTCTGTCGATATTACGTACGCATTTTCTTGTCATTTTCGTCGATCAAATGACCAAGTTAATTGATTATGCTTTAGTTATGCTTTGGAGCTCAAACTGTCAATAAATGACACGATATATATTTTTTGGTTTGATTAAATGGACTTTTATAAATAAAAAGTTTTTTAAAATAGGCAGCGGATTGTGCGCTATGAATTTACAACGCTAAAGTTCAAGATTACCCCTCTACCCACTCAACCGTAAAGAAGTCAAGCCAGTCATTACCTGGGCGACGTCGACTTTCCGAAGTCTAATTCACGAAGCTCGCTACACGAAGCGTTGGCACGGAATTTTCGATTACACTTCACGAAGTCTGTTTCGGGCTCAACAAAAAAATTATAACAAAATCAACAAGTATATATATAGTAATCATTTCTTTTGCAAGACTGCAGTAGAAAAACGTCCCTGAATTTACGACGCTAAAGTTCAACATTACCAGAAACCCTAATCAACAAATAGATTAATCCCGTCGCGATATAACCTTGAATAGTTGAAAACGACGTTAAACACCAAATAAATAAAGAAAGAAATAGATTAATCCTTTCTTTTGCTGACAGCAACCAAGATGAAGGCGGAGCGGGGATCGTGGAGGTGACGCTCGCAGCTGGATTTTTCATCGCCGCCATTTTGACAGCCCTCACGACGGTGTCCGGTGCGCATGTGAACCCTGCCGTCAGCATCGGCTTCCTGGTTGCTAGGCAATGCTCCTTCGTCAGATTCTTCTTCTACGTCATCGCACAGAGCGTGGGCTCTATCGCGGGTAAGGCGTACGTGGGAGGCGATATGATGATGATTAAAGATGTTAATTTGATCACGATCTTTTAAGTCAAAGGTAATTTGGGATTATTTTTCTAATTATCGTTCCAGTCATTTCTTATGCATCACTTTTTACCTTCTATGTCTCCCATCTCTTAATCGGTACCTCACGTTTCTTCAATCAAACCGGCACCTAATTCCACCCCCTCCCTCCTCTGCCTGCCCCCCCCCCCCCCCCTCTTCCTCTGCCCCCCTCTGACTCTCACCTGGCACTCCCTATTGACAATTATGTGTTTCATGAAAATGTTAACCCAATACAGCCTTCTCGAGTTGATTTCGTATATTCACTTTTGATTTTAGTGCGTGTGTTACGTTACCCCAAGTGTTATTCTACGCATATCTTACATCGCCCCCTAATTTGCAAGTCAAGATCTTACTTTCACAGACGAGATAC
>NW_027126848.1:0-72446 GCF_037325665.1 Littorina saxatilis | reverse complement strand
TACGCGCGATATAAGCCTCATATTGATTGATTGATTGATTGATTGTGTGCGTCCGTGTGTGTGTGTCTCTCTGTCTGTGAATGTGTGTGTGTGTGTGTGTGTGTGTGTGTGTGTGTGTGTGTGTGTGTGTGTGTGTGTGTGTGTGTGTGTTTAGAGCGCAACTATGTTTGTTGTGTAATAGTATTTGTAAACAAAAAATCAAACAACAACAACAATACAGAGAATGAGATCGATGCTGAACCGGTTTTGCATACCCGCCTTGGTTCTCGAGACAGGAAACGACCCGAAAAACAACCACACACACACCCAAAACAAGCCATTTAATAAACATAAAACAAACTTCCCGTTTACTTTTAGCAGGCAGAGACTAAATTTGCATAAGGGGAGAATTCTCTTTCGGTCATGCTTGTGGGAGAGTTTACTTGGGAAATTTGATTTACTCTAATCATCTATCGAAAAGCTGCTTTCTGGTGCAGAGTGGTGTGTATGGTATGTGGGGTCTGGTATCATGCCTGTAAGTTCAGGCTCTTGGGAATTTAAGGTTTGGGTTACCTTTGAGGGAATTAGTTCTGTTTGGGGGAGACAATACTCTAAACCCCGATGCGCCAACAGCCTATCAATCAAGTTGTGTTTTGTTTGTGTGCTTATCATTTGTTAATAAAAAAAAAATGTAATCATTGTTGACAGAGTAGAAGAACATAACAGAACAGAACAAGAAGCCGAACATAAAATAATATATCTGATGATGAAATGGTGAAAAAAATCCATGTCTGAATTATTTGCATCTGTGGGTACTGTCTACAATCAGGTTGCTTTCGATAAAATGTCAAGAAAAAAAAGAGTGGAACAAAACAACATCAAAAGAAACAGTCTTAACATTTTCTTGAATTCTCTTTCACTGTACTTGCCATTGTTTGCAAACTCGCTTGTCTGATTCTAGAGTCGGAAAGAGAATGTTGTTTGCTGCATTTGAGATCAATGCAACTTTACCTGCCCATTGTAGCTGAAATGGGGAACTGTAAAGGCTTCCTGTTGATCGTCGAAGGCTTCCCAAACAGACCTCGTTTTTGGTCCGAGTTTTTTTTCCTTTGTGAACATTTGATGATTTTGCAGAGTTTTCTCAAGTAAAGTTACACACGTCTTCCTAAAGAACTAAAGCCCAGTTTCTGAACAGACGAGTTACAAATTTGATTGAGGACAAAATCAAAGAAAGAAAAATTAAAGAAGAAGAAGAAAAGGATGCTTCCCTCCTAAAAGAAGAGCAGTTTTCATGTTTTCTTAAGACCTGTTGACACTAACGTTAATATCTGTTGCTTTTCTCTGTACGTCCGTCTGTCTCTGTACGTTTCTTATTTCTGCCTTACCAGTCCTTTCACCTATATTTCCTTCCAAGAAAACTCTCCCTACTATTCCCTGCAGTTTTCCAATTCTTTTCTTGTTGTCTTATTTCTACCTGACTGGATCCATCACCTTTATTTCACTTACCAAAAGTCTTCTTTTCCACATCCTTATTTCTCTGCACCCCGCATGTCGTAAGAGGCGACTAACGGATTCTGTTTCTCCTTTTACCCTTGTTAAGTGGTTCTTGTATAGAATATAGTCAATGTTTGTAAAGATTTTAGTCAAGCAGTATGTAAGAAATGTTTAGTCCTTTGTACTGGAAACTTGCATTCTCCCAGTAAGGTCATATATTGTACTACGTTGCAAGCCCCTGGAGCAATTTTTTGATTAGTGCTTTTGTGAACAAGAAACACTTATCCCATCTCCCCCCTTTCCCCTATCCCATCTCCCCCCTTTCCCTCGTCGCGATATAACCTTCGTGGTTGAAAACGACGTTAAACACCAAATAAAGAAAGAAAGAAAGAAAGAAAGAAAGACCATGCCTTATAAGTCTGGCCCTAGAGAAGTTGAGATCCCTAACATCTCGCTCACCGACGGTCAAAACATGGTTAAGGTACTACCATTGACGTTTACATTTGAATATTGCAAGCTTTTCCGATGGATGGTAAACAAGTTTATGGAACGTTTATTGATAGACAAAACGACATTTTAATATATATGAGACAAATGAAATAGGGGAGTGAATGGCCTTTCTAACATAAACAGTTTTAACAGTTACACAAACAACTTCATCCCAAAGATCTACACATGTGTAGTAAGCTATATGGAGAGCAGTATATGAGTAAGATAGTATATCGTTCCTGCGCAGAGCATTAGCACAAGACGGTGGATCAGCGCAGAAGCCGTGAAGTGCTCTCTCCATCGATCTCCTTCTACCTTCCGCCCCTCACCGCACTGAGGGCTCCTTTTATCCCCGAGTTAATAAGTTTATAGAAACTCGCTCTGACAAGGGTAATGTATGGCGGGTTTATCCGGCCAGTATTGTGATGGGGTTTAACCCTCTTGGTAGTTTCTGTGTTCGAGAGCTTAGGAGGGGAAGGGGGGGGGGGGGGGTCGATGTCTGTTTCTAAGTCTGCGTTGCTGCCACTGCGTGTGGTGGTGGTGGGGGGGGGGGGGGTGTATGTGCGTGTCCGTACGTGTGTGCGTACGCGTGGGTGCGTGCTTGCGAGCGTGCGTGTGAGTGCGTGCGAGCGTGTGTACAAAAACTTGCCAATTACACCTGTTTAATGGTTGTTGACTTGGAGCAGAAGGAAAAAAGAGTTTTAAGAATAAGAGTTCTGAAGGAACTCATTTTGTAAATACCGTTCTAACCGTAGTTTCTTTCTTTTTGTGGGAAGTTTTTTCTTCACGTAGCCTTCACATCCCTGCGAACCATGCCCCTTAAACAGATTGAACCAATTTGATATTGTTTCTGGCAGCGCTGTAATGTGGTTCAGGCCATGGTTTTATGTCCGAGTTCTGGAGCGTTTTTTTATGGCCACGTTGTTTTCTACATGTCTGGGGAATGACGTAATCCTGTTACTTAGACTTCCCCAGCCTCTTATGGCCGCAGCAGACTGTGCTGGAACTATAGATACCACAGTGGTAGCTGCCTGGTGGCCGGGTAGCTCAGTTGGTAGGGCACTGGACTTGTGATCCTCGAGTCACGGGTTCGAATCCAAGCCGGGCGGGCGCGTGTCAACTTTTTAGAAGACTCATAAACAGTGTCAATGTCCCAATCGGTTTCAACGCTGTGGCACGAATATAAACAAGAAATGAGAAACCCCTCATATAAGAGGACAACTTATTTGAGAGGACACATCCCATGAAAGGACACCTGTTGTCCCTGTGTCCATTATCGACATGCACCTGTCACGAAGGACACCTGCAATGTAGGGATTTTCTGGCTGCTCATAAATAGTGTCCTTTAATTCATAGCAGGTATTCCTGTACTTTGTCACGCCCCAATCGTTCATTGTTAGATGGGGGTGGAGGTGCTGGAGACGAGGGGCGTGTGTGTGTGTGTGTGTGCGTGCGTGCGTGCGTTTTTTGTTCAGGAAAGTTCCAAAGGACAGGAAGTAAAAAGAGAATACCAAACGACTTGACGCGTATTTAGCGATGTGAATTTACTGATTTTTATGAAAGTAATAATTAAAACGGTAAAAAGTTTCAAAGACATGATCGTAGTCTGCAGGGAGAATTTGTGTAAATACATTTAGTAGATATTTTTCTGTCTATTTTTAGTCATGTATCTGCATTATTCTACGAGTTATTTCTCTTGGTCGTTGGCTTTTTTTGAACAACAGAAACCATGCAACTAACGATTTGACAGCAAGATGTTTTCGTTGTGTGTCTTTTATGATTTTGGATAGTGCGGTATTTTATGATGTATGAATTAATGTTCAAAATAGACTTGTTTACCATGCTAGTTTCATCCCAAATCTCCATCAGAATCCGTTATGACCTTTAATTTAAAGTGCACAGTCAACATTGCAAAGCTGTCAACCTTAGTTTTTGTTCTAGTTAACTAGCGTTAAGGTCTTTTAACCTTTTTGGACAATAATCCGAAAGCTATCATGTCGAACTGTATAGTGTTATGGTAGCTGAATGAAAATCAAACTAGAAAGGGTAAAGGTATTATACTTCCCTCGCACACGATCGTGTACACCCTCTTACATCTGTCCAGGCGTTAAGTGCACAGTCTTAGGGGGAAGAATTTACCCGATGCTCCCCAGCATGTCGTAAGAGGCGACTAACGGATTCTGTTTCTCCTTTTACCCTTGTTAAGTGTTTCTTGTATAAAATATAGTTAATGTTTGTAAAGATTTTAGTCAAGCAGTATGTAAGAAATGTTAAGTCCTTTGTACTGGAAACTTGCATTCTCCCAGTAAGGTAATATATTGTACTACGTTGCAAGCCCCTGGAGCAATTTTTTGATTAGTGCTTTTGTGAACAAGAAACAATTAACAAGTGGCTCTATCCCATCTCCCCCCCCCCTTTTCCCCGTCGCGATATAACCTTCGTGGTTGAAAACGACGTTAAACACCAAATGAATAAATAAATCAATAAATAAATAAATAAACATTTGGCCAGGCTTTTACATGGGATAAGACCATCATCATCTGTCCGATCTGGGATATAATTAATTATTGCAGTTTCTATCGTACTTCACTGAATTGTATTACACTGCGTAAAGGGCATAGATGCACACAGCCAGTTTTTATTATGGGGGCGAGGACGCCCCCATTCTATACGGATAGTTTCGAGGTTGACCATGGGCAGCGCCATTTTGTTGTGAAATACGTCATCAGTTTGTGTACACAGGAAGTTGTGACGTCAAAATTGTTCATCTGTAGAAAGTTGTGAAATCCGTCACCCTATGGGAGGGGTGACGTCAAAATTGGTCATCACAGAGTTTGTGTAACACAGGAAGTTGTGAAATACGTCACCCTATGGGAGGGGTGACGTCAAAATTGTTCAACAAAAACATGATATGTCGCATTGTGCAGGGTCAACTGCAACAAACTCAAACCGAGCCATTCATACCTAGCTGTATTTGAGTGACTTATATACCCGACATTTTTATTTCTTATTTTTAGCACAGGTGTAGGAAAAATCATGAACCAAAATGTTATTTATTTTCTAATTTAACATTTTTTTTACAAATATGACCATGGTCTTTTAAACATACAGTGACATTAAACATTGTTATGTTAAAAAAAAGAAAAAAGAAAAAAAGCTTTTGTGCACAAATCAGAAAATACATTGTACATTTTACCTACAGGCCAAACCGTGAGTGTCTGTGGCAAAGCCCGACCCAGGAAATTGCACTGATTTTATATTTAGATCAGAGAGAAATTGTCAAGAACAGGCGCTTGCATTTGGATGTGTCCAATGATAGTAGGTTTGGTTGTGATCAATCAGAATAATGTAGGAATAAAAATGTATGACAGTTTAGTATGATGACATGTAATTCACATATGCTGAAATATGATATTATACATCATGTAATATTATTATGGCTGTTGCCATGACCATGAAACCCAACAAAGGTTTAATGTAATGTAATTCAAAATACCAAAACCGAGCACCTATTAATCTCGTCTTTGCGCGTGAAGATTGAGGCCGTCTGCCAGTAGCGGTTAGGTCATACAGTGGAACCCCTCTCTAGCGACCTTTAAAATGTTGACAAAAATCGGTCCTTGTGGAGGGGGGTCCTTACAGAGGGAGGGGGCGGAGTCAGGGGGCCACAAAGAAAGTCAGATTTAAAAAAAAAAAGAAAACAGAGAAGTTTGAGTTGCTGACGACCGTTCTCTCTGAAAGCAAACTGCTTCGATTTCATGTTTGTCCTTGGTGTCCACCAGTTCTGGTGCATGTACTACCCTGGCCAAGTTTCCTCTCAAGACATCAAAGAGACCGCCCCAGTATACTCTACAGCCTCTGGGCGAACCACCTCTCATAGCTAAAACTGGGTCAATGACCCCTGGGAAGAAGGTCAGTGTCTATAAAAATTTTACTCCTAGGCCTGCGGCCAGGGGGGGGGGGGAGTATACCGGTACCATTTGAGAATCAGACCAAATGAGAATTGAACCATTTGAGAACATCCTTTTTTTTCAATCACTACATCGAAGGCCTGCGGCCCGGGGTTCACATGGGTTGGTTTGTTTGTTTGTTTCAAACCCACACCCATATACACACATTTCCCATTTAAACCATTTGTCGGCCCCCTGTCGATATTTATCGACTAAGTTCCTTGTTTGTCTCTGCATCTGGGTTCTATGTTGAGAGGCGGAATACTTTAAATTATTAAACGGATTGAAATATCAAACATACTTTTGTCGTGAATTCTTAAGACTTTTAAGACGATAACTACCACAGAAGGCTAAATAAATGAAACTCCCAATAGAAGCAGAATACAAGAATGGTTAATCTAGACGGAATTTTTAATCATACACAAAACTCATCATTCACTAGAGTGTCGACCTGGTAGTCTTTGAAGAAGACAAATAGACAAATATGAGAATAAACAAAATGAGAACAAAGGTAAAGCAGATACAACCACGAAATCAGATGCAAAACAAATGCACCGTTAGGAGTGAAAGGGTTAATAAGATATGAAATCAAAGAGCAAGAAAGTGAACGGAGAAAAGGGTGCATAAGATTGATGCATCCTAGAGCAGACGGAACTTGGCTGGAAGCAAAAAATCGAATTTTCCAGGGTTGGGCAAGTATTGTCGGGTGGGACACGCCCTGATGCTGAACGGGTAGCAAGGGTGTGTAGCGGGTATGAACGCTTCTTGTCTTACATCGTTGACCTAGTACGAAGTGCACTTCAGATGTTGCAGCAGTAGTTGGCACACTTTTTGCAGTAGTTGATGAAAAGAAAGGATAATGAAAGGGAGTGGAGTGACGACTGTTATTGCAAGAAGGAAGATACGCATACGAGTTGCAAAGATGTTTTGCGTCCTTTTGTGTGATTTCTGTTTTTGAAAATGCAGTCGAGATTGTGCATACGAGTTGCCCAGATTTATTGCGTCTTTTTGTGTGACTTCAGTTTGTCAAAATACAGTCGAACCTGTCTCTAACGACCACCAGATTGACCAACCAGACGTGGTTGTTACAGACAGGTTTTCGCTGTGGAAAGGGAAATTATATTGGGAAAAAAATACTCGTCGGGGGTCCGTTTGGGTGGTCTTAGTGGGCAAGGGTGGTTATTATCAAGGGTAGTCACCACGGCATGTTCGACTGTACCCCAACTGTGTTTATTTCTTACTGCCTTTTATACGTATTTGGACTGCTTTGTATTATTTGTCAGTTTGTTTGGTCGTTTGGGTATGTCTTTCTTTTACTGCTCTTCTTTTGCGTTTTGAGTTGTTTTCAAAATGCACTTTTCTCCAACCTCTTTTCCTGTCATTTGCAGATAGCTCGGTCCTTTTCGTTATTTCATTTTTGAGTCACTTGAGAAAAAGTGACTCTATGTAATCGGTCAGTGTTAGTCTGTCCGGCCGGCCGTCCGGCCGGCCGGCCGGCCGTCCGTAGACACCACCTTAACGTTGGACTTTTCTCGGAAACTATCAAAGCGATCGGGCTCATATTATGTTTAGTCGTGACCTCCAATGACCTCTACACTTTAACGATGGTTTCGTTGACCTTTGACCTTTTTCAAGGTCACAGGTCAGCGTCAAAGGAAAAATTAGACATTTTATATCTTTTCTCGGAAACTATCAAAGCGATCGGGCTCATATTTTGTTTAGTCGTGACCTCCAATGACCTCTACACTTTAACGATGGTTTCGTTGACCTTTGACCTTTTTCAAGGTCACAGGTCAGCGTCAAAGGAAAAATTAGACATTTTATATCTTTGACAAAGTTAATCGGATGTGATTGAAACTTTGTAGGATTATTCTTTACATCAAAGTATTTACATCTGTAGCCTTTTACGAACGTTATCAGAAAAACAAGGGAGATAACTAGCCTTTTCTGTTCGGCAACACACAACTTAACGTTGGGCTTTTCTCGGAAACTATAAAAGTGACCGGGCTCAAATTTTATGTGAACGTGACTCATTGTGTTGTGAATAGCAATTTCTTCCTGTCCATCTGATGCCTCATATAATATTCAGAACTGCGAAAGTGACTCGATCGAGCGTTTGCTCTTCTTGTTAATAATGACAATACCTTAGTTTTAATAATGATGATGTTGATGATGATGATGATGATGATGATGATGATGATGATGATGATGATGATGATGATGATGATGATAAATGATGAATGATGAATGATGAATGATGGATGATGATGATGATTTTTCTTCGCTTGTGAATTCCCTTTTCCTCGATCGTCTTGTTCTGCCTATGCAAAATGACTGCCATGGCTGTTGCAAAGTCCCTCACAGCGTTGTAGCACAGAGCTACAATCTGTTCAACCTTAATACAAGCATTTCTTGTTGCACCAGAAAGGGATGACAGGTTCTTGATCAATTAAAAAGATGTCCAACGGGTGACACAAAGGGCAAGATGGAAGTGGTAGGGTGAGAAAGTTCCATCTTGCTCTAATGAAGCGCAGAGACCACTTCATAGATTGAAGTCCGCTCTCCTCGCTTTGTTCTTGCCGCCTCGTCCAACACAACACACAGATCTTTGTACTCCCGCGAGTGGAAAACAAAATGAAAAATGGCGAAGCAGAAAAAGGAGAGAGAGGGAGAAAGAGAGAGAGAGAGAGAGAGAGAGAGAGAGAGAGAGAGAGAGAGAGAGAGAGAGAGAGAGAGAGAGAGAGAGAGAGAGAGAGAGAGAGAGAGAGAGAGAGAGAGAGAGAGAGAGAGAGGGGGGGAGGGACAAGAGGAGGACAGGACAGGACAGACAGGACAGGACAGGACAGGATGGACAGGATAGATAGGACAGACAGGACAGGACAGGACAGGACAGGACAGGACAGGACAGGACAGGACAGGACAGGACAGGACAGGACAGGACAGGACAGGACAGGACAGGACAAGACAGGACAGACAGACAGAGAGAGATGAACGGCGCAAATATGTTCTCCTTCTTGTTCCCGTTCTTTGTCTTCTTCCTCTGTGTCTTCTATGACATCGAATTCTTCAGCAGCAGTGGAAGCCGCCTTTTTTGTACAGTCTGTCAACCTTCTTTCGAAGGGCATGAAATTCACATAAACATTAACAATAAGAATGTGTCAGCTCTTGGTGTATCCCACTCTATCACGTCAACGCCTATGTCCACCGCCCCACTGTGTGCAGCTCACACTGAAAGCAATAATCTTCCTGACTTGTATCTCTCGCTATTTCACCCACCCCGGGAGGAAAGCGGGTTGGAAGATGCTGCCAGCACAGGTATCCTTTCTTTCCTACAAACGGTGACATCACGCCGGTCGTTAACACGAAGGCCAAACGGGTGGGAACATGTTGTCAACTCAAGTCCCTTCCTCTCTACCTATCTCCCCTCACCCTTTCTCATAATAAATTATAAGCAACCCGGGTGGGAAACGGGTACATTGACTTTGGCTTTAGGAGGGCAGGGACGATGCTGTCTACACAGGTCCACACCCTAGCATCCCTCACAGCATAATCATCCTGGGTGGGGAAACGGGTACATCGAAACAACTCCTGCAGCGCAAAGAGGATGTTTCCAACACCGACCCCCCCCCCCCCCCCACCACCACCATCGCTCGCAGAATAAGCACCCTGGGTGTAGAACGGGTATATTTACCCAACTCCTGCAGCACAAGGAGGATATTGCAAACAAAGCCACCCGTTACACCCCCCCCCCCCCGCCACGCCATGGCCACCACCACCACCATCCCTCACAGCATGAGCCTCCTTGGTAGGAACGGGTACATTGACACAAGCTCTGGCGGCGAAGGAACCTGAGTAGGACCACACCCAAAGTCACGACTGCTAAATGTCAACACACAAGGGAAGAAGACAGGACGGGAAGAAAAACAGGACTGAAACACGAGAGAAATCTTCCGGCCTTAGTTACTTAGCAAGTCTCGTCAATAACCTGCGGAGATGAATGTCATCTCAAGGGAACAAAAACTGCAAGCTGCAGAACAAAAGGTGGAGTTATTGTCTTGTTACGTACATTAAGAAGGTAAGACAACCTTCTATGCTGTCATAACTAGTCTCTTGTTACCGTTGCAGTGATCTTATTTTTGCGTACAGAACATTATTCTTGACTAAGGCGGCGTTACTTGCACAACAGAGAGTTCTTCGTGACCTGCACACAATAAGAAAGCGATGAAAGTGACATCATGAAATGATTGCAAAATTGTTGGCAAACAGAAAGAAAATTGTGAACGAAAACTCAAAGAAAACCCGGAATACACAGTTACAACAAAAACAGATACATGTATATTAATTGCATATCTTTGAGTGACCCACTGATAGTTATCATGACGCTCAAATGACATTAACTCGTATTTTATTTGTTAAGTTTTTAAAGTGAGTCTTCGACCATGCCATGCACACTTAAAGTCAACCAACTGTTCTGTGGTGAATATCACGATTCACAGTGATTACTTAGTTAATCAGTCATGCTTAATTACTGTGGAATCGGTTGATGTAAATAGATTTTGTTACTCCCAACCATTCACAGATATGTAAATCACGATAAGTATATTTTATATCGTTGCTTTTAATTCCTCCCCCCCCCCCCCCATCCATTTATTTTCTAGAAGTGTCACATTAAACATGTTCCCCTGCATTTGGATGTTGTAAGGTACAGTTTCAGTAGCTCCCGGTGGTCATCTCAGGGGTTGGAATCCATTAAACACGTTCAGAAAGTTTCAGCACATGGAAACATTAAAGGTTCATGTATATTACTGTAATTGCGATCCTCGTGGAACCAAATCCTGTCTCATTGTGTTTGCTTCGCGGCAAGTCGCAGTGGTACATAGATTATCTGTCAGCTGAGCGTATGACCGGCGGAAATGACATCGTGACAATCGTTGATTAAACGTGTCCATTTGTGCGGTGCCATACCGTTCTGAAGACCAGATGATTTCATTTAGATTTGTATTCCCATCGTCGTCGTCGTCATCATCATCATCATCATCATTGTTGTAGCATCATCATCGTCGTCGTCGTTGTCATGACCATTGTCGACGTAATCGTCGTCAACGTCCATCATCATCATCATCATCATCATCATCATCATCATCATCATCATCATCATCATCATCATCATCATCATCATCATCATCATCATTATCATCATCATCATCATCTGCAGTCTTTCTTACAAATTACAATTTTAACTCCACATTTGACAGAAGCACAGCATTGAACCGCAGCTCAAGATGTTCAGTCTTTATCGATGATGGTACCATTTTCTCACTAATTTTCGCCAGATCAATTTTTTGAGGAAGACTCCTCTTAAAAGCCCAATCCCTAGAATCTCGCTGATGGAAACACAAGGGACTCACAATTCACTTTACATCCTTTTTTCTCTTCATCGAGATGGCAGGCGTGTATGTCTAAATGCACCAAAGCTTTCACCTTGCTGTCAGCGTAAAAGCAAAAATCCCACAGCTTAGGGTATTGAGAAGAAGAGTTTGATCTTCGTGAAAAAAGAACTTGTTGCCATGGCCAAGCCAGACTGGGCGGACAAACCGCGAGATTTCCTGCTAAAAACGCAGAGCGCAAAACCGGCCATTGAGCGTTGAAGATGAGAGGGTGGAGATGGTTGATGTAATTAAATTTGATGGGCACCATTATACGGTTTGCCCTCAGCGACGTGCGCCATATTGATTGGCATACGTCTCAACTTGTCCCTCGGCGCAGGGCAACCTTCCCTCTTCCCCTTTTGCTTGCTTGATACCGTGAGTTAGTAGAACGGCTTGGTTCTTAAGGAGTTAAGCCAGGATGATATTTACAAGGAATTAGGCCAAATGGTATTGTCAAGGAGTCAAGCCAGGTTTTGCTCTTCATTACTTAAGGCCAGTATGCTAAGGCGAGACGGGTTTGAGTTAAGCCTAGATGCTTTGGTTCTCAAGTAGCTAGAATGGGTTGACTCAAGGTTTTTCTCTAAATAACTTACGCCAGTATTCCTCTGTTGTTAAGGAGTTTAGCCAGAATGGCCATGTTCTTAACGAGTGGGACGAGAAGGTTGTGGTTAGGTCAGAAGACTGTTCTTAGTCTGAAGATAATTAACCTTGAAGTGTTTTTTCTTGAAGAGTCAGGGAAGAATGGTTTTGTTCTTAACGACATTAGCAAGAACGGTTTGCTTCTGAAGAGGTCAGGCTAGAATGGTTTGGGGAATGCGTGGTTTTGAAGAAGCGAAGTCAGAATGGTTTGTTTCCTACTTAATCAAGCATCGTTTGAAGTAAAACCGTTGGCTAGTCATATTAAGGATACGGTTAATATTTTTGTACTGTTCACATGCTTTGTCAAAGTGAAAGCTTGAACCTATTTGGATGTCTGCCTTGAATTTCCTTGCTGCAGAAGTATGACAACTCTCACTGGAGGCAGTATTTTTGGGGAGTGGTGCATTTGTTGCTCTTGTGCGGGCCTTGTCCTATGTACATGTGTTTGGAAATGACCTGGCAAGCAATGGCTCTTTACCGGAACACGTCTTCAGACCTATTCAGTGTGTCGTTTTTAATCATTTCCTTATAGCCGTGTCTTCAAGAACACCAGAACTTCCTTTTAAGGTAGCATCATGGAATCAGACGGTCAAATAACCAGCACAATGATGTTGCGCCTCCAGATTCAGACACACACCAGGCTCCTCTCCATTGTATATTAATTTGTCTCGCATCTTTTCCTATATTTATTGTTTAATTGCTGTCTTTGTCGTTGACCTCAGATTATGGAAACCGAGGACAGACCAACAAAGTAAACACGAAATGGGGCGAGAGGGTTAGTACAAAATGGCGGGGGTGGGAGGTTGTCCGGGATTAGGGGAAGGAGGAGGGTGGGGGGAGGCAAACGGTGGACACGCCAAAAGGAGGGCCAGGAAGACCGGAGGGTGGCAGAGTGGAAGGCAAAGGGCAGCGTGGAACAGCTATGGGCTGCTGGCTTTCCTCCCCACTCCAACTTCCTGGAGGGGTCTGTAGCCGCGGTTCTCAGGCCTTGAAGGTCAAGCAGGGGCATCGTTGGCTCTGGCACAGTGTGACTACCTCAGCTGAATTTCTGTTTGTCTGTGTGTCTGTCTCTCTGTGTCTCTTTCTTCTGCTTTATATTTCCTCTTTCTGGTTTATGTTAGTCGGTTGGTTTCTTTCCCCGCGGCGTGCGTGGTTGTGTGCTCGTGTGTGTGCAAGCAGAGGGAGAGGGAGAGGGAGAGGGGAGAGGGGGAGAGGGGGAGAGGGAGAGGGGAGAGAGGGAGAGGAGGAGAGGGAGAGGGGAGAGAGAGGGGGAGAGAGAGGAGAGGAGAGAGAGAGAGGGGGGAAAGAGAGAGAGAGAGAGAGAGGAAAGAGAGAGAGAGAGAGAGAGAGAGAGAGAGAGAGAGAGAGAGAGAGAGAGAGAGAGAGAGAGAGAGAGAGAGAGAGAGAGAGAAGAGAACAAAACAGAAGAGAACAGAAGAGAACAGAAGAGAAGAAGAAGAAAGAAAGGAAGAAGAAAGAAAGGAAGAAGAGAGAGAGGAGATGGGGAGAGTATCGATATCGAGATCGAGATCTCCCTCCCACAAGTGTCAGACATGCCATAAGTGATTTTAGAATGGAAATACAGAATTTGTTTTTATTCTTCATCTAAAAACACACACAGCAAAAAGAGAGCACTGAGATTACCAGAGGTGTGAAGAGAGTCTGACAATCCAATTCTGCCAGCGTTCGCCAACGGGGCGAGAAGCAGGGTTTTGCCTGGGCCCGGGGGTCCGGTAACGCGCGAGAGAGTAGGCTACTATGTCCCTGCCCAATTACCGTTGGTGTATGGGTTCCGCGATGACGTGCCGGTCCAGCACATCCTTCTGGCCCCATGGGCTATGGGGCTTGACGAGGGTGGACGGGGCTGGGGGGGGGGGGGGGTTGGGGGGGTGTGCGTGTTTGTGCTCTTAAGGGTTGGTGGAGGGGGGGGGGGGGTTATTGAGTCGTTCTACGCCACGACAGGCAGCCTAACCCACCCTCCCCCCCCCCCCCCTCAGACGTGATTCCCCCTCTCTTATACAAACTATCTTTCAACCACTAACTCTTCTTTCTCACTTATTCTTTTCCCTTTACTTTGTTGAATGGGTTGAAATCCATGCTTTTTATTATCGCTTTTACCCTGGTGATAACTCAGTCAAGCATCTCCGTGTTCGTTTCGTTGCTGATACAGGATGTGCAATAGTGATAAGGCTCATGTGTTGCGCTGGATGTTCTGTGCTGTACGCAGTTTTTGCCTGCCGTGGATGATCGCTGTTATCCATCCTCTAGTGCACTCTAGTGCACGGCATAATGCTTTTCGTCGGGTCTGTTGCCACCAGAAAACACCCGTACGTGTTTGATAATTATGAGTGTGATACATTTTCTTGTGGTCGTCTTGTGTTTTAAATGGAGAATAATGAAGAATAGTCGTATTGACAACAGAAAGTGTGTTCAATCGCTTGCAGTTGCTCGTCTGCTTTTTTTTTATTAATGGTTTTTGTTTTATACAAGTGTGAGATAAATTATGTTTTGTTCAACTGGAGAATTAATGTATTGACAAGAAACGGTTTGTTCAATCGGCTGCAGTTGTTCACCTTTTTTTTTCGCACACATAATTGTTCCTGGAAACCATTGCAGCAAGCAGACTTTGATTTTTCAATCGTTGCGCTGTGCTTTTGTCCCAAGATTTCTCTTCTCCTTTGTCACTGGAAAGCGTCGTCTTCTTCGTATTGCACTGAAGGGGCTACTTAATCATCCCGGTCCGCAACACAAAGAACATACAGCAGGCACAATCCCCTTTGATCCTTATTACCCACTTCTGCCAGACAATTCCTGCTCCTCCCTGTTCCTCCCACTGTCCGTCTCATACGCTCTGCTGTTTGCTTTTCATTTGGCGAGAGGAGAACCATTGGGCTACACGGAAAATTGGCCGAAGCTTACTCCAGGAAACATTCGTCTGGAGACTGACATTCGTTAGGGAATGGGAAGGGGTTGAAGGGGAGGGGGTGGGGGGGGGAGAAGATGAATAGGAGATGAGGGAGAAAAGCTGTTTAGTCCTGCGCAGGTGGCAAGAGTGTGCACGGAGACTTGACACAGAAGTTATGGGGAATCTATGCAAAGAAATTAAGAGTAATGGCTGACACAGAAATTAAGAGCGGGAATCTATACACGGAAATACCAAGCGGGAATATAAGCAGAAAAATTACTAGAAAGGACTGACACAGGAATGAAGAGCGGGAATCTATACATAACAATTACAAGTGGGAACCTACACATGGAAATTGCTAGTAATGACATTTGTACGGGAATCTATTTTCTATTCTTTTATCATACTTATAAATCGAATATAAGCGCAAAGCAACTACCAGAAGGTGATTACCGAATGAGACTACCTGCGGCATCAAGCGATGAAAGGAGGAGCAAGTATTGGATCCTCGCTGACTCAGTTGATGCTGATTTTGACACTGGATTTCAAGTATCTAGTGAACAGAAATTACAAGTAAGAATGATGAGTAGGTACCTGGAGATGAGTTTGAACTGACACCAACATTGCCAACACAACAGGAGGAGTTCTCTTTTTGGATTTTTTTGTTTTGGCCTAAAGATGATGTAGGGTAGTGTTATTACCATGGCAGTGAAAGGAGGAAGAGCTTTCTTGGAAACAACTGTCTTAAATTGTATGTTGAATTATTTAGTGTAAACCACGATTTACTCGGGTTATTGGAGAGAAAAAACACATTAAAAAACACACAAAGAAACAAAGAAACAATGAAAACAACAACCCAAAAACTAAAAAATACAAGATTACATTTCAAATAATAAGATTTTTCACAATTTTGTGTGTGCAGTTTTATGGATATATATATATAACTGTCCAGAATATCAATTATAATTGCGTCATGCTATTTTGACGCGTCGTTAGATCGATGCATGTGGATATTGCCCCTGTTATGGGCAGAATATACCTGCGCAGTTTCAGCGGCACTGACGACGCACTGCCTATTATTTTTGCTGCGATAGGGATTATGACGAGTACTTGGCCTGTTTTCTTTTCACGCAACGCGTAGCGGTCTGGGATAATCTGCAGTGCGTCGTCGGTCCTGCTGAAGTTACATATTATGTGAGCTGACATCAGCCTTGCGGGAAGTACTGTGCAGAAAGGACACTCGTGGAAACGCAGGTGACGGAAAAAGTTTGAAAATAAAGATAACACGAGAAGTGTTATTGTATTTTGAGGATTTGGGGGGGGGGGGGGGTGGTAATGGGGCGACAGACAGTCAGTCAGTCAGTCAGTCAGAGAGACAGACAAACAGAGACAGACAGACAGACAGAGAGACAGAGACAGACAGAGAGAGCAGTTGAACTGTTTGACTTTCAGTCCGGAAACGCAAAAGTTGATGAGGGAAATGTTGCCTGCAGCGCTCTACGCATGGGTGGTGCTTCCCAGTCCTTATTGATTGCCTCCCATTTTCACATCGATTACCTCCCCTTGCCTTGTTCTGATGTGTCTACCTTTGCTCTCGGTGGCTGTCAGCGGTAGTGAAGCTGCTTGTTTGATCTCCCCCTCCCCCTTTACTTCCCTGCCCACCCTCCACTTTTCACCCTGGTAACTTTTCCATCCGCTCTTGTGGAAGTGATGGGTATTTGTCAGCTATCTTTTAAGCGATGAAAGGGCTACAGTTTGCTTGCAAATCTCCCATCCATGAAAATGTGCTAGTCGCTTTATTTTGCTGCCGAAAAGATTAAAGAGCAATATTTTGTTCGTAATGGAGTGACGGATAATTCCACCTTATACCCCCTTCCCTCCCCGATCTTTCCCCTACCCTCCTCACCCTTGACCACTACCACTTTTCACCTTTGCGAGTCTACCATCCGGTTTTCTGGTAAAGGTGAACACTTTCAAGTCGCTTTGCCGCCGACATTTTTAAAGGACCATGTATGCAATCAGAAGGAGATAAATCCCCCCCCCCCCCCCCCCCCCCCCCGGCCCTCATAACCGTCATCACCACTGTTCACCTTCGTAACGCTTCAGGCCGGTTTTGTGTGAAATTGGTGGGAATTTTCCACCAACATTAATTTACTGCAAAGCGAACGAAGGGCAATATTTTGTTAGCAATCAGTGAGAGGACAGTTACACCTGGGCATTTATAAACTGCTATGCCTTTCGAAGACTTCTAGAGACTTCGATCTGGTACTGAGAGAAAGCAAAGAGGACAATGACCTCAAACAAACTAAACGTTTTCGGTCTTGCGGTTTGAACTCTTCAAACTCTTCAATCTTACTTGTTTCTTTCATCCTTCCTTTTCTTTCTTTCAAGTGTTATTTTGGGACGTTTAATTTTGGATCACCGACTCGTTCTTGAGGTGGTGGAGCCATTTTGGAGTATGCAATCACGAAAACTTGTAACGTACCTTATTTTGAATCCCCCCCCTTCTCTCTCCCTCTCTCTCTCTCCCTCTCTCTCTCTCTCTCTCTCTCTCTCCCCCTCTCTCTCTCCCCCACTCTCTCTCTCTCTCCCTCACTCTCTCTCTCTCTCTCCCTCTCTCTCTCTCTCTCCCTCTCCCTCACTCTCTCTCTCTCTCTCTCCCTCTCTCTCCCTCACTCTCTCTCTCTCTCTCCCTCTCTCTCCCTCACTCTCTCTCATTCTCTCTCTCTCTCTCTCTCTCTCTCTCTCTCTCTCTCTCTCTCTCTCTCTCTCTCTCTCTCTCTCTGCCTCCTTTGCATGAATGGATTTGGAGATGTGTGGTTGAACGGGTCTGTAGGTAGGGAATGTGTGTTTATTAGAACATTTCAGCAACGTCTTCAAGACTGTTTTGAGCAAAACTGGCACTGTAAACTTGAGACAAGTGTGAGATTTGATGTATAAAGGATGTTTAACGGAGAACTTGAAAAAGAAAATTATCTGAGTGTCATTGAAAACCAGTACATACGCAAAAATGTACACAAAGTTCAGACTTGGCACTCCTCCGAAAGCGGTGTATGGCTGCCTAAATGGCGGGGTAAAAACGGTCATACACGTAAAAGCCGTGGGAGTTTCAGCCCATGAACGAACAAACAAACAGACTTGGCATTACACCATTGAAGGTAAATAAACTGCGCTATAATCCCGAGTGCGCTGAATCCAGAAATTGTGCATTTTGTAAATCAACGGAAGAAAATGAAAACCACTTTCTGTTCAAGTGCCCAGCTTACAATGCAATTCGTCAAAAGTACATTGGTGCTTGTTTTGACCTTGACCAGTTTTCTAACTCATCGTTGTGCATTTTACAGACTGACAACAAATTATGACTGATTGCATTGTCAAATTATGTGTTCTACGCGTTTAGACAAAGAGAAAAACAATTGTGAAATAGACTGGTGCAATTGTACAACCCAAAATTCTTGCCTTCATCTTACTGTATTTTTTCTGTTTTTACTTCTTGTTCCATGTGTTGATTTTAAGTTGCTTTGCTTCCGGACGGTCAAGTTGGCGTCCACTTTGTTCACCTGTTAATTATTTTCTCCCCCTTGTACATACACATTGTGTTTGATGCAATAAAAATTCGCCTTCGCCTTCGCCTTCTCTCTCTCTCTATGATATGTGGTGCAAAATAACACAGGTATAATTGACTCATTTAAGCTTAGTCGTTGGGATTCAGTCCCCCCCATACAGATAGGCGATTTTTCCCCCCTCAAAATCTTCAAAGCACTGTAGTCGATGAGCCCGATGTCCTTGTTGAATCAGTGGCAAGAATCTTTTGTAGCGTTTTTGTGCGTCGTTCGATATTATTATTGCTGCTGTCCCGTTCTTCCTTTCCCAGGAAATAATGATGATTGCAGTGCTCAGTCTTTCTCTCACGAAGAAGCAGCAGCTACTTGAGCGGCAAAGTGTGCATTGATTACGAGTTGGGGGAAATTCTGCCCGTGTTTGCTCAAAATCTTACGCCCTCTGTGGGCCTGCGGGCAAGCGATGAGCACCTTGACGCTCATTTTCTCAGGTCTCAGGGATTGCTGTGTGTCGATTTTGTGCAGGGTTGGGTTGGAGTCTCTTCTTGCAAGGTGTGCGGCAGAATGTGAAACGCGAGTGTATGTGTGTGTTTGTGTGTGTGTGCGTGTGCGTGTGCGTGTGTGTGTGTCAGTGAGTGGGTTGGTTGGGGTGGGGTGGTGAACCTGTGTGTGTGCGTGCGTGCGTGCGTGCGTGCGTGTGTGTGTGTGTGTGTGTGTGTGTGTGTGTGTGTGTGTGTGTGTGTGTGTGTGTGTGTGTGTGCATTACATTATTGTCAAGGGGAATATGACAAAAACTACATTTTCCAAGCATCAAACAGTACAGCTTTTTACATTTAGTCAAGTTTTGACTAAATGTTTTAACGTAGAGGGGGGAATCGATACAAGGGTCGTGGTGTACGTGTGAGTGTGTGTGTGTGTGTGTGTGTGTGTGTGTGTGTGTGTGTGTGTGTGTGTGTGTGTGTGTGTGTAAAGCGATTCAGAGAAAACTACTAGACCGATCTTCATGAAACTTGACATAGAAGATCCTGAGTATGGTATCTCCAGACGTTTTTTTTCTCATTTTTATATTTAGTCAAGTTTTGACTAAATATTTTAACATCGAGGGGGAATCGAAACGAGGGTCGTGGTGTATGTGTGTCTGTGCGTGTGTGTGTGTGTGTGTGTGTGTGTGTAGAGCGATTCAGAGTAAACTACTGGACCGATCTTTATGAAATTTGACATGAGAGTTCCTGGGTATGAAATCCCCGAACGTTTTTTTCATTTTTTTTGATAAATGTCTTTGATGACGTCATATCCGGCTTTTCGTGAAAGTTGAGGCGGCACTGTCACGCCCTCATTTTTCAACCAAATTGGTTGAAATTTTGGTCAAGTAATCTTCGACAAAGCCCGGACTTCGGTATTGCATTTCAGCTTGGTGGCTTAAAAATTAATTAATGACTTTGGTCATTAAAAATCTGAAAATTGTAAAAAAAAATAAAAATTTATAAAACGATCCAAATTTACGTTTATCTTATTTTCCATCATTTGCTGATTCCAAAAACATATAAATATGTTATATTCGGATTAAAAATAAGCTCTGAAAATTAAATATATAAAAATTATTATCAAAATTAAATTGTCGAAATCAATTTAAAAACACTTTCATCTTATTCCTTGTCGGTTCCTGATTCCAAAAACATATAGATATGATATGTTTGGATTAAAAACACGCTCAGAAAGTTAAAACAAAGAGAGGTACAGAAACGCGTGCTATCCTTCTTAGCGCAACTACTACCCCGCTCTTCTTGTCAATTTCACTGCCTTTGCCATGAGCGGTGGACTGACGATGCTACGAGTATACGGTCTTGCTGTAAAATGGCATTGCGTTCAGTTTCATTCTGTGAGTTCGACAGCTACTTGACTAAATATTGTATTTTCGCCTTACGCGACTTGTTTTTATGGGGGCGAGGACGCCCCCATTCTATACGGATAGTTTAGAGGTTGACCATGGGCAGCGCCATTTTGTTGTGAAATACGTCATCAGTTTGTGTACACAGGAAGTTGTGACATCCGTCACCCTATGGGAGGGGTGGAGGCAACATTGTTCATCTGTAGAAAGTTGTGAAATCCGTCACCCTATGGGAGGGGTGACGTCAAAATTGGTCATCACAGAGTTTGTGTAACACAGGAAGTTGTGAAATACGTCACCCTATGGGAGGGGTGACGTCAAAATTGTTCAACAAAAACATGATATGTCGCATTGTGCAGGGTCAACTGCAACAAACTCAAACCGAGCCATTCATTCCTGGCTGTATTTGAGTGACTTATATACCCGACATTTTTATTTCTTATTTTTAGCACAGGTGTAGGAAAAATCATGAACCAAAATGTTATTTATTTTCTAATTTAACATTTTTTTTTACAAATATGACCATGGTCTTTTAAACATACAGTGACATTAAACATTGTTATGTTAAAAAAAAGAAAAAAGAAAAAAAGCTTTTGTGCACAAATCAGAAAATACATTGTACATTTTACCTACAGGCCAAACAGTGTCTGTTGGCGGCAAAGGGCCCAGCAAGTTGCTATTTTTAGATCGATTAAAAGTTGTCAAGAACAGGCGCTTACATTTGGATGTGTCCACTGATAGTAGGTTTGGTTGTGATCAATCAGAATGATGTAGGAATAAAAATGTATGACAGTTTGGTATGATGACATGTAATTCAAATATGCTGAAATGTAATATTATACATGATATAATATTATTATGGCTGTTGCCATGACCATGAACCCCAAGAAAGGTTTAATGTTATGTAAAATCAAAATACCAAAATCAAGCACCTACTAATCTGGTCTACGGTGCGGCTTGGACCTAATAATGGATGGACACGCAACTCGCTCAGCCAGCCAGCGCTGCGAGACTTACAGCTGCCAACTTCGCCGCGGCGCGCTCATTGGCTCAGTATTGAACTTGCGTCAAGGCCGATGCGCGTAGATTCCCAGAATGTTTACTTTCGGTTACATTCTTCGACAGCATTCGCAGAGGTGACTGCCGTATTGTGTACCGCAGTCAGAAGTAATTTATTACTTTTGGGAGTTTAGTAACGTGATATCAGTTTTCAATTGTTCGTTCACTTATATTGCTTTCAGATTTAACACACAAGAAACAGTAGCACGGTTTTCGTTGCGAAAATGTGCATTGGCAGTGCTACGCGATCGAATTGTGTATTATGTACACGCGGTGTTCTTCTGGAAAAGACGTCAGTCGTTCAGCCCGCGAGCGGTGGGATGGGGGGGTTCACATGGTTTGTTTGTTTCAGAACCACACCCATATACACACATTTCACATGTAAACCATTTGTCCGCCCCCTGTCGATATTTATCGACTAAGTTCCTTGTGATAAATGTCTTTGATGACACCGTATCCGGCTTTTCGTGAAAGTTGAGGCGGCACTGTCACGCTCTCATTTTTCAACCAAATTGGTTGACATTTTGGTCAAGTAATCTTCGACGAAGCCCGGACTTTGGTATTGCATTTCAGCTTGGAGGCTTAAAAATTAATTGATGAGTTTGCTCATTAAAGTTGTCATTAAAATCGATTTTTCGCAAACAGATTTAAAATTGATTGCATCGTATTCTGCATCACATTCTGAATCTAAAAATATATACATATGTCATGTTTACTCTTAAAATGTGATCACAATTAACGAAAATAGATTAATTAGTCTTACGATTAAAATTTAAGAAATCGATCCAAAAATGATTTCATCTTATTCTTTATCATTTCCTGATTCCAAAAACATATAGATATGATAGGTTGTATTCAAAACAAGCTCAGAAAGTTAACAAGTATACAGAAAAGCGCGCTTTCCTGCTTAGCACAATACGCTGCCGCGCTATTCTGGCGTGTTAGTTTCACTGCGTTTTGCACGTGGGAGGTGAGTGATTTCCTTCTCGCGGGGATTGACGAAGCTATACTGTCTTGGTGAAAAAATACAGTGCGTTCAGTTTCATTCCGTGAGTTGGACAGCTTGACTAAATGTAGTAATTTCGTCTTACGCGACTTGTTTTCTCTCTACCCGGAACAACAATTTTAAGACCCTCATTACGTCAGTCAAAAAGTCCCAGGATCAATACAGATAGCCACCAGAGAATCCTGACTCATTCCATCCAGTCGTTGCACATGTTGTTGCGAGACTGCTGAAGGTCGATGACAAGGTCCAGAGCGCCAGAACCTTGTGGCAGATCACCGTTCCGGTCCATGATCACAGAGAGGTCATCACTTGATGCAGGAGAAATCGTTACGTGTGAGACGTGGTCTATTCCCTGCAGATAGATCAAAGTTGGGGATGTTAAAGGGATTTTGTCCATGGACAACCAACAAGATCGTACTAGATTTTCTAACGCACACTAACATTTTCAGTTGTCCAAAACGACATTATTATCATTTAGCCTACTCATCGTGACGACACTAGAGTTTTTACGAATGGAAAACACTTCTTTCGATTTTGAAACTTACGCCCGTTGTTGCGATATAGGTAGTAACTGACGGTGTTAAAGGCATACTGTCCACGACGGACCAGCCGTTATCTGAAACGATTTCTTTTAATCTGTATAGCTAACGCAATTTGCGGCAACAAAGGTAATTCTTGTGGGTATTAAAAGGGACATCCACGGAGAATCTACAAAGTGTATGACAGTGTTCCTTACCCGTACAATTGTTATGCGGCTTATTCAATGAGATAGTGTTGACACTTCTGTTTGCGGGCAGTGTTATTTTACAAACCCGGGTTGCAGGTTGACACTCGTGAGAAATTAATTATTAAAACGATTCCAACTCTGCACGCTGGTATGAGAGTAAGTTGAAGTATGCTTTATCCCTTCTAAAAAGCCTGGCCGGGCCGATCTGTTTTGGCTGACATGATGGTTTGCATGAAAACGGGGTACCTTTATGCCACAATAAGTGGTTGTTGTCCATGTTAGGCCTTAATAGATGATTGTTGTTGATGTCGCGCCATCTTGTCTGCTCCGCTTTCAGGTGGCTTTTGGCTCGACTCGGCTTGGACTCTGTCATTAGGAAGCTTTTAACGCGCTCCAGATAGTGCTAATTACTTTGATGACTTTTAGCAGAGAGTCTGCCGCTCTAACAACTATGACTGCAATCACCTGCGCGGCGAATGATTCTTTGAACTCATTGATTTTTAAACGTGAGTGATGAGCGCTTCGGGCGGTTCTATCGCGATCCAGTGAAACGCATCATGATTGTTGTGGATGTGTCAGATATGTTTTAGTGATAAGGTCGGGTTATATGTATATGTTACAGTTAATCTGTGAAACCAGGGAATACGTGTATTATTTAAACTATTTTAGGTAATACATGAATGAACTGGTTTTTTTTCGTCAGTTAATTCATGTATTACCTAGTTAATACACGTATTCCCTGGTTTCACAGATTAACTGTAACATGATATTATATACAGATTGCAGCTTCGGTTAAACAATGTCATGCTTTCGTGGCAGTATGTTTTAATTTTAATGTTAATAGATCGGTTAAATCGACATATTTGATATTTATATCTCTTATCATTATTTAGATGACTGTATTATAAATGTAGGTGCAATACCTGTGCCGGTTTGTTGACATTTATCTGTTCGCATTAGTCTGTGATGCTTTTGGCGTTTTTTTTAATGGGAGAAAAAAAGAATCGGTTGAAAAAGACCCAGAAAAACTTTGAAGTACATGTAGTAATTCAGTTGGTGTGAGCGGCATTGTATCTGCTTGACTTTATTTAGGTTATAAAACAATGCATTTAGAAGCTTGCCACCGTCGATTAAATGAAAAGAACGGTTTCGATAGGGACAACAGCAGTTGTACAGAGAATTACAAAGTTTACAAGTCTGTTGAGCTTTTACACAAGGTCTACGAACTTGCCCACCCCAGACATGCATAGCCATGCCTGCCGTGAGGGCACACTAGAAATACGCGTGTAGCATTTGATGTGGGGGGACTGTTGGCACTAACGACAAGAAAATTGGTTGATTAAAATCAACATGGCCGAAGCAATGTTTTCATAAAAGAAGCGGTATTGTACGGGCACATGTTGAATTTGGATAACATGTGTTGCAGAGTATTTCAAAATCCGTAGGCATAAAAACTTATGTTTCACACTAGTTTTGTTGTTACAGCAGTCCCTCTCATGAACAGACACCCTTGGGCCAGTGCAAACCTGTCCGTACATTGCAGATGGCCGGTCACGGGAGAGCCCCCCCCCTCACCCCCATCACACACACTCAGGCACACTGACGGACTGAGTGAGTCTTTGCTACTGGTGAACGAGCTCTACTTGTCCTAAAAAACGAGACATGTCACCTCTCCGAATGCATTCCAATAGATGACCGCTCCTGCGGCCATCAATAAGGTCAAACTACTACAACTTATAACTGAAAGAAAAAAAATGTCCTGTAAAAATGACGTTAAATCAACGGTGTCCAAAAAAGAGAGATAAAAGAAATCCTCAAATTCCTGAGCATACAGGCACCCCATGAAAGCAGCCACGAACATACAGAGGCACACGTGCTTGTGCATATACTTTGCAAAAATATGAATTGAAAACCTGCATATGTGGTGATTTTGTGTGTGTGTGTGTGGCTATATTGAATACTTCAGGCAGTGACTTTTCCCTGTCCAGTTTTCTCTTTCGTCTCTTTTACCCCTCGCTTACCCCCCCCCCCCCCCCCACCCCCTTACCCTCCACTCCCTTTACCCAGCCCCGACAGCACAAATTGGTAATCTGCAAGGCAGAGTACACATTTTCTAAAAGGAAGACTACTCCTCTTCAAATATATCCAGAGATCTTCCAGCTGTCTCCATCATAAGCCAAGTGGTCGAGTCTTGTACCCCCTTTCCACACAACCGTTCTAGGTCCCGTTCCCGTACCGACCAAGGAACGGTGCGTGCACGGGAGGGATCGGGACAGAACCGCAATGAACGTAACTGATCGTTAACGGAACTGCTTTGAACGGTAGGGTCGGTAAGGACGGTTGAGTTTGGGCTGCATGTTCAAATTTTGAGCCGTTCCCCTCCCGATCAGAATGAACGGTAATGGAACCTCAACCCATCGGTAACGGAACGCTTGGATCGTTAAAGGAACTTAAAACAACGGTAACGCAACGGTAGCGCTCTCACACACTGAGTTGTCATACCCGCATTCCACACATTCGTTCTAGGTCCCGTTCCCTTCTTGCGAAGAAGTTTCATTTTGTGTTTGGTAGTCCTTCTCTCTTAGGTTAACCGTTAGGCCTAATTAGAGTAAAATAGCTTTGATAGACATTCAGCAAAAATTAAATACAGAAAAAAATCACAAATGGTCCATATTAGGAGCCTGGGCGCCTAATATGGACCAGTGGAGAGGCCTTCACGAATCACTGTAAAAAGCCCCCTATACTTCAAAATAACATGATACAACTTAGTGTGCAGGTCAGACTAATTAAAATATGCTTTAGATTTATCTGTTTTGGGTTGATGAGAGCATTATTTGAAGCACACCAGGAAACTAAAGAAGCTTATCAAAAACATAGCAAAAATAAGTGAAATTATCAATTTCCACGAAAAGAAGACTATTTGTTATATTTTTTTGAAATCTCGAGGGCTAGTTATAGGTTATTTTCAGCAAGCTTCTTAATGAATTAATGAAAATAGCCTTTAGCTTTTATTTTCTTCGATTTGTTGAAGGTGGTCCATATTAGGGGACTCACACATACTTTGATATTTTGCCATTATTTTTTGTTTGCTGTAGACACTCGGGGTCAACACTGCTAAAATGTAACAAATACGGTCTTAGCTGTCATACATAGCAAGTTTTGTGTGATAAAAGCTTTAGCTGTGGACAGAAACGAGTTCGTTTTAGGCGGCAGATTTAGAGTGAACGCTGCCAAAAGTGAAAAAAGAGAAAAAGCCTAACGGTTTTGAGGTTTGTGTTTCTGCAACTGTTTTGACATGTGCAAGTTATCCACAGAGGATGAATACAGCGAATGAACTTGTTTTGAGCGCTCTAGCGCCGTTAGTTTGTCAGAACTGGAGGTGGTCCATATTAGGAGCCGGTCCATATTAGGAGCTCTTCCCCTTCTTTGTTGTGTATGTTTGTGGTGCTACATGTGTGTGTGTGTGTGTGTGTGTGTGTGTGTGTGTGTGTGTGTGTGTGTGTGTGTGTGTGTGTGTGTGTGTGTGTGTGTGCGCGCGCCATATGTATGCCATATGTTCACATGAATATTTAATATGTTGGTAGACGTGTTTAACTTTACAGCTTATTGTGTGCACTCTGGAATGGCACGGTTGCGCACGTTACATATTCCAGGTTGTCAGCGCGATTTTTTTGCCTGGGAAAACACGAACAGCTGAACGCAGACAGGCAGTAAAACAGGTATCATGACATTATATCTGCACGCTGTTCTGGGGATAGCAGCCCGAATTTTCTTGTGTAACTTCCGAAAGGACAAAAAGTGCCATGTTAACAAAAATACCATAGTAAATTTCGTTAAAAATATGAACCGTTAAAAACATATTGAAGATGAAAAATAGCATAAATAAATACATCAATACAGAAAGAACGAAGGAACGAAGGAACGAACGGCAGACAGATGGACAGAGACAGACAGACAGACAGAAGGAGGGTAGCGAAGGGAATAGCCTTGCTGACTTCACAGTGCGAATAGCAGAACTCAGACACTTCCTGACAAAGTCTGACTGTGATGGTCATGCTGGCTTTTTTCTTGTCGTCTATAACTGATGTTTGTGTTTGCTGTGGCACTGCATTGAGTGGTGACCTGTCACGTCCACTGTGTGTTTCCATCTTGCTGGACAAATGAAAACATCGCTAGTCGTTGTGTAGCAAAATATTGTTTTTCATCTTCTCCCACCCCCACACCAACACTAAAACGCTTCCACCACGCCAGCATTGTCTACCTTCCCCTCTCTATCCTCTCTGTCCCAGTCTGTCTGTCTGTCTGTCTGTCCTGTCTGTCTGTCTCTCTCTCTCTCTCTCTCTCTCTCTCTCTCTCTCTTCGCACGTGTGCGTATGTGCGCGGGTGTGTGTGTGTGTGTGTGTGTGCTTGTGCGTGTGCGTGTGCTTGTGTGTGTGTGTCCTCTGTGTGTGTGTCTCTCTCTCTCCATGCCTGGGGCTACTGTCGTCAATCGAAGACAACCCCTGAGGGAGATGAGCCAATCCCTGACTGGACTCCCGGGAATCTCAGTCCAGGGTTCTGCGAGTGTTGATCTGTCTTTCTGCGTCGCAAATTCACCCAAGCGTGACGGTACCGCCTGTTTGTTTTTCAAACACACAGTGGCGGTTTTGTCAATACAAGATTTCAACTCGTTGTGGGCAATCCTCTCGTCTGTTTGTTTTTCAGTTTCGATTTAGTGAAGGTGAAATTCGCGACAGATTTTTAAGAGTGACATCAGATCTCTGGAGACTTTGCTTCGAAAACATTCGACGACACAGGTGAACGAGTTAAGGGTAGTGAAGATGAAGTTGCACAGTGCATGCAAGTCGTGATTTCTATAAGAAGAGAAAGTCACAACAGCAGAACATGTCACTTTTCGGCGTATGCGAGATTGTGTGGTTTCTGTGAGAGTTATGATTTAAATTGATAATGACCTGACAGGTCCTCGTGGGATGTATGACATCAATTGCACATTATTGGTACTAGTCAAAAGTGTGTAGACATTCGGCAATTAAGTTACAAACAAATAAATAAATAAACAAACAAACCAACAAATAAAACCAACAAACAGAGACAGACAGACACAGAACCACACACACACACACACACACACACACACACACACACACACACACACACACGCTCGCGCACACACGATCGCACGCACACACACACGCACGCACACACACACGCGCGCGCGCGTGGTTGTTGTTGTTGCTGCTGTTGTTGTTCACACCCAACCGTCGCCCGAAAGAGACAAAGACAGCACAACTTCTAATTCCCTTTGAAAACAGTAGAAGGAGCTAGCCGAACCTGTTGGTTAACCAAAATGGAAGTGTAATTACCAATGAAGTTGATCTAAGCAGAATAGGATCAAAGGCCTTTCGTCCCTTCAGATAGTTCTTGCATGTTTTTCTTGTTTCTTTACGCAGTCTGTGTATAAAAAAAAGAAGGAATCTGCAGAAAATCGAATGTATTTTTACATTTAGTCAAGTAAGTACATTTTAAGGGGCTTATTGTCCGTCAGGTCTTAATTGCCTATATTGGACATGAATTGGTTTATACGATTCGAGTTTTACGCCCTCACGGCTTTTTGATGTTTGCGTGTTTAGGTGGTATCAGCCATCTGCACTTATGGTAGAATGACCAAGATCTTTAACGTGCCATTGTGGTGACACGGGGGTGGGAGATGGATACCGTCTCTGGGTCTGCACATAAAGTTGACCCGTGTCCGTCCCGGCCCGGATTCGAACCAGCGACCTCTCGATCACAAGTCCAGTGCTCTACCACCTTAGTTTTGACTAAATGTTTTAACATAGAGGGGGAATCGAGACGAGGGTCGTGGTGTGTGTGTGTGTGTGTGTGTGTGTGTGTGTGTGTGTGTGTGTGTGTGTGTGTGTGTGTGTGTGTGTGTGTGTGTGTGTGTGTGTAGAGCGTTTCAGAGTAAACTACTGGACCAATCTGTATGAAAGTTTTCATGAGAGTTCCTGGGTATGATATCCCCAGACGTTTTTTTCATTTTTTGGATAAATGTCTTTGATGACGCCATATCCGGCATTTTTCAATAAAATTGATTGCAATTTTGGCAAAGCAATCTTCGACAAAGGCCGGACTTTGGTATTGCATTTCAGCTTTGAGGCTTAAAATGTAATTAATGACTTTGGTCATTAAAAATCTGAAAATTGTAATTAAAATTATTTTTTTATTAAACGATCCAAATTTACGTTTATCTTATTTTTCAACATTTTCTGATTCCAAAAACATATAAATATGTTATATTTGGATTAAAAACAAGCTCTGAGAATTAAAAATATACAAATTATGATCAAAATTTCCCAAATCGATTTAAAAACAATTTCATCTTATTCCTTGTCCGTTCCTGATTCCAAAAACATATAGATATGATATGTTTGGATTAAAAACACGTTCAGAAAGTTAAAAAGAATAGAGATATAGAAAAGCGTGCTATCCTCCTCAGCGCTACCGCGCTTTTCTGGATTGTTAATTTCACTGCCTTTGCCACGAGCGGTGGACAGACGATGCTACGAGTGTACGGTCTTGCGGAAAAAAATGCAATGCGTTCAGTTTCATTCTGTGAGTTCGACTGAGCTTGACTAAATGTTGTATTTTCGCCTTACGCGACTTGTTTTAATTTTATCGCAGACATACTTTGTACTGTGTGTGGATCCAATATAAGTAGTCGTTCTAGTTAAAATGCAATGCTCACTTTAATAGTTTTGATAGTTGTTTGTGTTTTATGAGGTCAGAACTTAAGCCTCGGTCATACAGGCGACTCAGTCGTTGCGATTCAGTCTTGCGATTCAGTCTTTGGCCGATCGCACATCACATCGTAGGCCATTGACCCGTCACACGATGAACGATAGACGAACGACTGGCGAACGATAACTCCACGCGAGCGGGGCGGAAGTGCCGTGTCATAGTAAAACACGGCAAACGCGCTTTGCGAGAGCAGACGCTAAATGTTCGAACGTCGCTCTACCTTTCTGAAAAATTCCTTTCAGCATTACGCCTTTGCAAGAAATAAAGTTCCCAGACAGCTGCAATTAATGTTTTCCGACCGCTGTACACGTCTAAAACGTCTCCTTTATATCTGAGTAAAAAACTGTTCTTCCAAAAAGTTTTGAATCGACGAAGAGACGCTGTACGCCACTGTCCGCCATTATTTTACGTCACGGCGTCAAGGCCGCAGCAACGCGTTCTGATTGGCTCTGTTGGCTCTGCCCCTGCGATTGACCGACGACTGGATCGCAGGAATAGAACATGTTCTAAACCTCAAAGCTACGAGGGAATCGCATGAGACTGAGTCGCAGACTTGTCGTAGCTGTTTTCTACGACTGAGTCGGCTGTGTGACAGGGTAAATCGCGCGACTCAGTCGCATGTGTGACAGCCCTCTTAGACACACATCCTTCCCGAAAACCAACGCCCTGACTGCTTCCTGTGCAGAGGATTTTCGTTTTATGAATTAATTTCGCAGGCTGCCAAAAACAATGAGATAGTCAGTCGAATTGTGTACTTGTGGACTGTGTCTTTATTTGTTGTTGGAAATGTATGATTATTGTTTCTGTTTCCTGACCCTGTGAACCTGGACGAGGCAGACACAGACACGGCGGTTTCAGTGTGATTTTCTGTGCGGTTTTCCTCAGGCTCGTTAAGAATCGTGCACATTAAACAGCAGGCTCTCTGTTTTCCTGGAAGATACCAGGCAGTTTCTCATTTTCCGGAAAAGTTTGCTGTCTATTTTCAAGAGGATTCTGTCGGGTTTGCCATAGGAAAACGACGAATTCGTCATTGAAACTTGTCGATTTTGGTAAAGTGAAGCCGACTCGTTCAGTTTTGTTGCAAGGCGCCACCCCCCACCCGGGACTACGCGTAGAGCTGTGTCACCTTTTTCTTCGTCGTCACGTCGTAGCATGAGACAATCCCCATTGTGATGAATCAAATTTCTTTGTGGCATGTACACACGCATTCCGTGTCCTTTTTTACCTCCGTCAAATCAGAGATTCGCATAATTTTTGTGTGTCCCAATTTTATTCCCGGCTGGTTTTTTTACGTCTGCCCTAGTTTCTTGGCCTGTTATTCCCAAATCATATTTTGCCTCCAATTGCCCCTAACACCCCTCCACCGTCGACTCCCCCTCCCCCCCTCCCCCCTCCTCTCCCCCCCTGCGGTCGACATGTACTTGTCACAATCTTGAAAATGGATTACGAAAAAAACATGATAATCGGCAATACTATTGGTCTATATGTAAAATGATAATCGGCAATTTAATATGTAGCCGAAGAAAACTGCTGATTATCGTATCTATTTTGTAATGAATGCGCGCAGAATTATAATTTATATTATAACATTGTACAGTGAAACGTACCCCCCTGTTTAGGACCTTTAAAAATCCGAGAAAGGTCTGAGAGAGTCTGAAAATGTAGGTACATTAACATACGTTATTAACAGGAAATCTGGAAAACAAAGACTCTAAAGGAGGGGGGAGGGGTGTTCTTAATATGGGGGGGGGGGGGGGGGGGGGTCCGTAAATGGTGATTACTCTTCCTGTTTTGGTGCATGTTATCATTTGCATGTCCCTGAATTAGTGCTGACTGCCACCGGGGACTTGAAATCTCAATGTCAGCATCTGCAGTCGACCAGTTTACTGGTGCCTGCGGATCACAGGAAACCATCTCAGTGTGAACCTTTCCAACTCCAGTCTCATAAAATTCCTGAACATATTAGCTTTCACTGTTTTTTGAAATTTTGTCGTCTCCAGATTTTAACAAGCAAAACGTCTGGCACGAAAGCTTACCATAAATTGTCGCTGCTCATAAACTAGTTCATGCTCCCTTCCATACAACGAAATAAAGTTAAGCCTCGGATACCTGGGCGGTAGTAGAAAACCCCGATTGAGGTACTGCAGCTAGAAATGGGACATGGTCGTTAGTATTGAAAATACCTTCCTTCCCACGTAAGCGATCGTGTACACCAACCAGAGCTGCCAACTGCTACGCTTCCAGCGTAGCATGCTACGTTTTAAGACAAATTGCTACGCTGTTACACCAAGCTTCGAATTGCTACGTACGCTCAATCAAAATAATAACAAGCAAGCAACACTTCGCTTTTTCTTGTGAGTCCTGGTACTCATTTCTGATTCTCACTCCGTGTAGCGGTCAGAATTTGTGTCATAAAACATTGTCCACACTGTAAAGTGGCACTGCAGACACTCACTTTTGGCCATTATGTTTCTTTTTGTTGTTGCTGAATTAACTTTTTTTTAAATGTATATATTTTTGTGCGAAATAGCCTAAATGCGGATGTGCGAATACATTTAAGACAATGCTACACTAAAACACCATTTGTTACGCTCAATAATTCTAAAACAATCAAATTGCTACTCTCGAGGTTTGACAAGGGTTGACAGGTCTAACCAACACACATCTTTACACGGGATAATAGCTTCCTTCCACTTGGTCACATAGAGAATACTACATGGCTTGTTGTGTCGTACCAGATTTACACGATTTTTTTAAAAAATATTGAACTGCGAGCGAAAATGTCCTGCAGTCGAGGCAGCTAAATTGAAGACGCTTGTTTTGGAACCTCGATCTCTTCTAAAGCCTCGTGCTATCTATTACGTCAAAGCAAAGAAACGTCACTCTGAAAGTGTGGCGTGACGTGTTAGTTCTAAAGATTCATCGAGGGTAATTAGCGAGCGCAATTTTTGTTTCTATAATGACGTTTGTCTCGGTGACTTTGGCATCATAAGCAGTGAAAAAACAAGTCCCTGCCAGACTTGCTTGACATGACCTCATTTACATGATATACACACGTGTGATTTGAACGATTATTATCTCACGGGTGTCTCTCTCACGTATGTAGGATAAATATCAATAATACACAGCCTGGTTGATGTCTGTGTAAAGTGGATTTGTGTGTGTGCTGAGTTAATTTCGTAACTGACATCAAACGACCGTTGGCACAATACGCCCATCTAAATACTTAAGGACCCTTTAAGAATGGCACTTATGGGGCTTTTTTTTTTTTTTTTTTTTTTAGAGAGAGGCAGAGTCTGACAGCTGTTGCTATCAAGAAATGACATCTTATATGAATAATTTTCATCAAGGAGTACATGCTTGTTGCATGGTGATATGGAGCCAAGTTCTACAAGGAAAACTCTGCTCTTTCCGGAGAAGGAATCCCTCACCGCTTCCTCCCTGCCCCCTCCACCTCTTACCCCCCCCCCTTTTTTTACCGCGTCTCTCCATCCTCTCCCCGCCTCCCCATCCTCTCCCCGCCCAGTAAATGCAGTGTTAAGAGAAACTTAAGGTGGTTTAACATTACAGTCAATGCAAAGTCAGGCCCGGCAGACACATCCTTTTAAGGAAATTATGAAGGCACTTAGAGCTGGGTGTGGTTTGGGTGCGTCCCAATTATCTTTGTTAGACCTCTTTAATTATTGGCGATTAACTGCATTTTTGTACAACAGAAAACAGCAGAGGGATCGCTTAATCGTATAACAGTCAACATTTGTTTGTTGTATTTTTTTTATGACAAGCAAGGTTTCAGTTTTCAGGCGTTATGACCTTTGTGATTGTAAAATAAGTTTCTTTTGTTGTTTTCGTAATGCATTTATTTGCGAAACAGAACATTCAATCAATAGAGTTGTTGAACTTACACAGATTCAAGGCAGTGACGAAAATATAAACAGAAGATGAATAAACATGTTTTGTTTCTGTCGTATGTTTTAGAAATGTATTTCATTTGTTAAACAGAAGAGCCAAACGTCGGTGCCATTGAACTTAGCAAGACTAGTTTAAAACGGCGATGGCAAAATAAAGAAGGGAATGAACGATTAATGATCATGAAAACGTTAAACAAATTTTGTTGGTTGTTATTTCATCCTGAAAACACTGCTACAGGCAGTCGTCTTGCTGTTATTTGTTTAAATCCTTGTTATGATTGGCTGTGTGATGACTATGTAAAGAGGGTAGATATGATAGCAGAACATGAATGAAGACAACGAACCTGCACGACAGTGATGATGATTCATAATGAATCGATCCATCCAGCAGCGCTTCAATTTTTAATGTCCATTAATATGATTGTTTTACCATTTTGGTTTCATGTGCGTTCTTCAGTCTATTTTTGTACGATATGATAAAGAAGTGCGCTGAAATACTTAACTGGTCGACTACACGTCGTGAGTGAGGGCATTTAACTAGATCTAAAACCGATTACTTCAACAAAATTCAAGTTCAAAAGGGATTTTGATGACGTTTTCGATTTATGTTACTGCGACTATTCTGGAGAAAAGCAACGAGAAACGAATGTAGCTTTAAGTGACAATGATAATGTCAGCAAAATGGTCCTGATCAGGCGTTTTGAGGTAGGCGTCCAGCTTTAAGTGATTGCCATGACTTCAGCAAAATTCACGATGATATGGATACATTTGACCAACGCTTCTTTTGTGTGTAAACAATGTTCAAAAGTGTGATTTTGTGTCGCCTTACACGAGTATTTGTTACTATGTCAACATCATCATGACTCCTGTCTGAAACTCGTGTTAACGTATTGAATGTCCACTAATGAAGTTCCATGAACAGAATTAGATAATCAATGGTCAATGCTTCCTTTAGTGGACATCGCCGACACGCGTCTAACGTATTACTGAAGTCGTGTATTATACGCATGTATTTGATAGTAAGTCGGTGACATGCTGCCTCTTACCCAAGGCCTTAAAAGGGACCATCCTTTTCGTTTAAGCGATCATGTTCACCACCTCACATCATCGGCTCATGATTTTACATGGGATGAGAGCATCCTTCCTTTACACACATACCAAAGATGAACACTCCGACTACTCCCTGTGCAGATTGGCACTTAGTCTTTTTGGTGTTCTTGCTGAATTGATTTAATAAATATCTCGATCCTGTGTCAATCTGCCAATTTATTAAAGCCACACACAAACAACAACAACAACAACAACAACAACAACAACAACAACAACAACAACAACAACAACAAGCAAAAAACCATTGCACTCTTTTTACGTTTGGTTTATTTCCAAATGAAACAAATTAATGCTCGTTGCGCATGTAGCATCCTGGTCAGATCTGAGGTAGTGAACTTGATGACTTACTCGAGTAGGAGTGTATGTTTAACGTATTGTATATCTCCTAATGAAGTTGCATATACACCACTAGATGAATACCCGCTTCGCCGGGTAGCCGGCTTCGCCGGGAAGAAGTAGAGCCGAATACCCGGGCTTCGCCGGGTACCCGGTTTCGCCGGGTGAGTGGCGCACCGTACGCCGGCTTCGCCGGGGGTGAGTGGCGCACCGTACTCGATTGACGCCACACGAAGGAAGGGAGATAAACGCGCAAAACACTGGAGAAGATAAGGAGCGTTGTGGACAGTGACCTTCTAAAAATAGTAACGGGAATATGGATTGAGCGTTGTGGACAGTGACCTTCTAAAAATAGTAACGGGAATATGGATTGACGCCACACGAAGGAAGGGAGATAAACGCAAAACACTGGAGAAGATAAGGAAGAGTTACTGGGAATGGATCTGGGAAGATGAACAGAAAAATCAAAATCGGTTCAGCGCTGTGCGCTGAGAGCACGTGTTGAAAATTCTCACCGACCAGGTTGTGTCCGGGGTCTAGCTGAATATGCCCACCAAATTTGAAGCAGATCCATCGAGAACTTTGGCCGTGCATCGCGAACACACACACACACACACACACACACACACACACACGCACGCACGCACGCACGCACGCACGCACGCACGCGCACGCACGCACGCACGCACACACACACACACACACACACACACACACACACACACACACACACACACACACACACACACACACACACACACACACACACACAAGTCGTATATATATATATATATATATATATATATATATATATATATATATATATATATATATATATATATATATATATATATATATATATATATATAGATACAATCAGTCAGTTTTGTATTGTCGTAAAAGGATCTTTGGAATGACATAAAAAGAGTAGTCCAGACGCACGCACAATCACAGTAACACATAATTATACAATAACGTGGAATCACGCACGCACGTACGCACTAACACACGCACACGCACGCACGCATGCACGCACTAACACACGCACACACGCACGCACGCACGCACACATGTACGCACTAACACACGCACACGCACGCACGCATGCACGCACTAACACACGCACACACATACACACACCCACACACACACACACCCACACACACACACATAAGCGTACATATGACTTTATTTTACCTGTTTTGTTTTTGTAGGCACAACATGCATCCGGTCTAATTCTTCCTACCAGTTCTTAATTATGATTATTCAGCCTCATTGAAAATTCATTGCAAATCGAAAGTTCTGTCATTAAGCGAATGGATAAGCTTGTCAGATGAAACGCTCGATAATATAGTACATGGAGGAAAATAAACAGATACCAAGGTACTGTGACTAGTACCTTTCCCACGGGGAAAGCTTCATGATTTCCCCGTGTAAACCATCCCAGCGGGACAATTAAAGAAATGGGATCAATCAAATCAGCCACCCTTACTCATTGCGTATTGATGCATCGCTTATAGGAGATAATTACTACGGCCCGGCCAAGTTCATTCCGTGCGTGATTGAATCCACTTTTCCAAGACATTTTCTTATCATTCCCTCGCATTCACGCGGCGAAGATTTTAACCCGTTTAACAAACGTCGGAAAATTACCCCGATGGCGGTTATTTCCGAGCGTTTAAATCCGCACGGGATTTTCTGAGGTCAGGATGTGTTTCCACCCTGTGATTGTGCTTGCTGTTCTAATCAGTTGGAGCGAGACGCGCTTCATTTCACGTGCAAACTCTCATCACGGAGAGACTATGGCGACGCGTTGGTGCCAGAAGTGAAGATTACAGAGATATCGCAGCGGTAGTATTTGAATGATGACAGAGAACATTGCCGAATGACGGATATTTTGGAGATCAGAATAATGATCAGAATATGCTGAATTACTATCATTTTGCAGATTAGAAGAATGAGTATGATATTTCTTTATCTCACAGTATGTGCCTGTACTGTCTGTACACCTACAAAGACGACTAGGTTTTGCCTGTGTTAGTAATCTTGCAGCTTGTATTGATGCAGTGTTTCGTTGTTCACTTGTGTGCTGAATGCTGCTGCACATGCTTTTTCGCTTTGCTTTGTATGTATATGTATGTTTTTTCATTGTAAAGCGCTTAGAGAACGTCAAGCGCTTTATAAATCTCCCATATTATTATTATTATTATTATTATTATTATTATTAGGTCGACGTACTGGTGACGGTTTCGCTGTGGCTGTGATTAAACGTTTATTAACTGACCTTTCTTGTTTTAGTTTTTTTCCATTATAGAATCAGTACGATTTTTGTTTTGAAATTGATATATCACCGAATATGAGCGAAACTTTTTGATTACAAAGAACACTGTCACAGCGATATTTGTTATCAACGCTGATTACTACAAAGTGCACTACTAAATAACATGTCAACGCTTCAGGCGCTTTTATACCATGGTCAATTGTGAGTGTTTACTTTTGTTGTCGTGATTAATCATTATTTAAGGAAAACTTCCGAATTATCAACATCTTCGTCTTCATGTTCTTTAGGTTAAGATTTTCATTTGTGGCGCTGCTTCGCTACCATAGAAGAACCCAGCCGACATCTGGGATCTTATGAAGACTGGTGCCAGAGTTTTCAATGGCAAATCGATGCAGTTTGAAGTTTTTGACGCATCGATCTGAACAGCGTGCTGTGCAGTGAGTGGTCTGTTCATTTGGCTGAGGCCTCTGGACACACACATGGTCTGAGTAAAAGAGAAGAGAAATGGGGGAGGGGAAGGGGAGTGGATGAGGGGGGGGGGGGGGTCGGTGGTAGCTGTGGGGATGTTTGTGTGAGAGGTTGTGATGGGGACGATTTTGAACAGACATCCAAGATGCTGGGCAGAATAATCATGCTTAAAACATTAAATGTATTTTCAAAGGTTGAAGAATTGGGTCTGTATAACTATAAGTAATGTGTAATGATTAATTGAAGGCGAAAGGATTTTCACCATCTTCTTGTGAGATGTTGTGCGTGTGAAGGGGGGGGGGCAGACAGACAGACACACACACACACACACACACACACACACACACACACACACACACACACACAGACAGACACGGACAGACAGGTAGAGATGGCACCAGGCAGGATAAATGTTCAATAGGAAGACAGGTAAGCACAAGAGCTGGTAATGACGGTTTCCCGTCCTTCCGTTTCCATGACAACGCCTTGTGTTTACTGCTGCATCAAGCCAAACGGATTTTCTCAGGGAGATGGGGAGATTGAAAGGGGGGGGGGGGGGGGGCGAAAGAGAGAGAGAGGGGGGGGGGGACGTTTGATTGTGATCAACTTGTTATGATTCCCTAGTTAGTTTGCCTCCCCCCCCCCCCCCCGGAAATAAGGACCAAAACTGAAAAAGGACCAAAAGAAAAGAGATCGTTCTCTATTAGTAGTGCTGATGTAATGTGTGGGTATCTTTGTTTTAGAACTGAGTGAAGATGATCTCACTAAAGTTACGTTGATTGTACTACTATGCCAGTCATTACCTTTCGTGGCCGTTTGAATCAGTAGATCGTCTCAAGCAGGTTTTCTCTGTCTGTTATTACAGGTAGTAAACTTGTACAAATTAGTGGAATAATGATTTTCAGAATCTTTATTTCCTTTTCTGGTCTGTCAATTATATAGAATACAATGCAATGCAATGCAATGTAATGCCCTGCCATGCTATACCATGCCATGCCATGCCATGCTATGCTATGCCATATACTATATCATGCCATGCTGTGCCAAACCGGCACGGTTGGCCTAGTGGTAAGGCGTCCGCCCCGTGATCGGGAGGTCGTGGGTTCGAACCCCGGCCGGGTCATACTTAAGACTTTAAAATTGGCAATCTAGTGGCTGTTCCGCCTGGCATCTGGCATTATGGGGTTAGTGCTAGGACTGGTTGGTCCGGTGTCAGAATAATGTGACTGGGTGAGACATGAAGCCTGTGCTGCGACTTCTGTCTTGTGTGTGGCGCACGTTATATGTCAAAGCAGCACCGCCCTGATATGGCCCTTCGTGGTCGGCTGGGCGTTAAGCAAACAAACAAACAAACATGCTATGCCACACCATACCATGCCATACCATACCATACCATCCATTCATACAATACAATACAATACAATACAATACAATACAATACAATACAATACAATCATGTGCCTATGCGCCAACAGATAGCGTCACGAGATTTTGAAACTCTGCATATGACCTCATACGTGAAATTTGCATAAAATCCTAAAGTGATCTGTAGCGTTTGATTTGTCGCATTCGCAGTGAGATGAGGGTGTACAAGAGTTAGTAGCAGAATCTGTTGTCGCAGTATTTCTAAAAAAAAAACACACTTGCCTGTCGTGTCGAGAAAAAGAATGCGACTAGTGCCCGGATGTGATTTCTTTTAGCATAAACACCTGTCCACTTCTAAATACGTGCGTGGTCGCCTTTCAGGGCCGTGCAAATTTGTCTGTCGCAGATCTGTGAAAGCTAGTCGCATGAGTATTGGGATAAGGGCCAAAAAGAGTTTGTCGCAAAACGCACTATCACAGTTTGTCTTAAAATGCACCGGCCGTGTCGCCAAAATGCGACAAGTCCCAGGCTCTGCTTTGTAGTAGCATACTTACTTGTACACTCACTGAGGTATCAAAACCCGGGCTCAGCTATCTCATTACCCTGATACTTTGATGCTGGTGCTGTGTCGCTGTTTGGTATTTCACGTGCCGTGCCCAACCCAATCAATGAGTCACACAATCAAGCTAAGTGATCCGTCCCCGTATGGTAGCACTTGTACTGCTTTTTGCTTACACAAATTACTTTTTTTCTTCTGCAACCGCCTTCTGGCTTCCGGCGGTATGGCTTTGATGGATCGGTGGATTGTGGCATTGGGGTCATCCAGCTTGTGTTTTTGTGTGTAAGTTGCTGTTGTAAATACGATGATGTTTTCAGTGATAGCTTTCCTGTGTGCAGAGGCGTGTTTTGTTTTTCTATGTCTTTTGTTTTCGATGTCAGTTTATTTTTTGGAGCAAGGATGCCTTCAAGAATCGCTCGCAGCTTCAAAAATAAGTTAATACATGGCTCGAATATTGTGCCTTCAGTCCTTCAAAAAACATACATTCAACTAGTTTCTAATGAAGGAAATAATGATTTATAACAAAATAAAAAAACTTTTATCTTAAAGCTCTGTTGCCTGTGGCGGTTTTGGGAGAAGAGAGCTATTGGTTTTATATTATATGATCCCTGATAAAGCATATGGTCCCACGGATAGCATATTAGTGCCTCGCATAATAAACAGGCCCGTCAAAAATTGTGCGCTTCGATGCCTACTGTCCTTGTGTCAGAAACATTGCTGTCTGTAGTTCGATATGGGTTGCCAAGATTTATGAATTTAACTGCATGGACCGGCGATTCCTTGAATAACAATGCATTGAAAAAATAGACACTATACAGTGGATATGACAGTTCACATGCACCCTGGTATCCGAATGAAAGTGCAGACAACCATTTGCAGTGAGACACTTCGGGAGAGCTGTAAGAGCTGGAAGATCTTTAAAGTGAACAGCTGTACACTGGTAGTAGTACAGAGCTCTCTTTTCAAATACATATTTTCTCAAAGAATGACCGCTGTATTGAGTTTTTGTCATTTTGTCATGCACCTTGGCATTACACATCAACCTAGAGACAACCTTACAGTGAGAAATCGTGGGAGAGCGAGAGCAGCAAAAATGATTGAGGAAATAAATCTATACATTTATAATTACATCTACGGCGCAAAACTTGAACATTTTCTCAAATCATTGCCACTGAAGACAGTCGCATTCCCGAAAGCACTGAAGCATCCCATATGAAAGATTCCTGTGTTTTATCGTTTGCTGTCCCCTCTTCGTGGACTCTTCACCAATCCTATCGATTTATCATGCACTGTCGGCTTAGGCCAGGCAAAAAGGAGTAGTAATTTAAGAGTCATCCAGGACATTCGAAGGTAAGAGAGGCTTTGGCAAATTAAAACTGAGGAGGGATGGCTTTTTTCCCCTTACCTTCCTCCTTTCCTCAGTGGAAAATTGCCTAATTGCTTGTTGTTGTTCGTGTTGAGGCTTTTAGAATAGAGGGTTTATGGCTCAGTGTAGAAACTAGGAGACTGTAATCTTCGGAAACCTTTGTACGGCCATGTTTGAATGATGAAATAGTTGAGGTAAAAAAACTCAAGTGATCTTTGTCGGGGATTTTGCGTTTTTTCTGGCTTTTTTTTAACGCTCTGTGCTCTCCTCGTCAAAGGCGCAATTCTTCCCGTATAAACGATTCGTCTCACAATCTCAGATCTGCCTGGGTTTTAACATATATCATACGACCATCCTTCGACTTGGACACATACAAAAAAAAAACCAAAAAAACATGCACACCCCAAGACATTCATTCTGACTGCTTTCTGTACAGAGTGGGAATTTCTTGATCAATGAATAAAGAGCCTAATATCCTAATTCAAGTCTTCTTTGGAAAGTTTCTGTTCGTCTTGTCTTTAATTTCTTCACGTCCGTTCGACATAATTCTCAATATTATATAGTAAAAGTGTAGGGGTTCGTGACTTAACCTGAGTATTCTTTACGACCTTACTTTGTTCTGCTTATTTATATTGTGTCCGTGAAGCATAGTTTTCAAGTTACCGGCACGGTTGGCCTAGTGGTAAGGCGTCTGCCCTGTGATCGGGAGGTCGTGGGTTCGAACCCCGGCCGGGTCATACATAAGACTTTAAAATTGGCAATCTAGTGGCTGCTCCGCCTGGCGTCTGGCATTATGGGGTTAGTGCTAGGACTGGTTGGTCCGGTGTCAGAATAATGTGACTGGGTGAGACATGAAGCCTGTGCTGCGACTTCTGTCTTGTGTGTGGCGCACGTTAAATGTCAAAGCAGCACCGCCCTGATATGGCCCTTCGTGGTCGGCTGGGCGTTAAACAAACAAACAAAAAGTTTTCAAGTTGTGTTTAAATGTATATAATGTGTCGCGGATCATCACGTAATCTAAGTGTTCATTAGACATTTCCAGGTTTTTTAATCTGCTAATTTCTTTTGTCCGTTCAACAAAATTGGTAATATTTTTTTCTTATTTAAAAAGAAATGTGTATAATTTGAAGCAGACCTCGATTAAACCAAAGCATTCCTTACAAAATCATTTTTTCTGCTTATTTGCTTTTTTTTCCTCCGTTTTTATATAATTAAGTGATAATATTTGTCACGTGTCGTTCAATCAGTCTATGTTTCTCCTCTGCAGCAGTAAATGATGTATTGTCATTTGCCGCTCTTGCCATTGTCTGTCATTCCGGCCTGACATTTCACGATCTTCCTAGCAGCGCTACATCACTGTCTTTCTACCTGTTGTTAGTTCATGTGCATTTTTACCTTTCTCTCTCTTTCTCTGCCTCAGCCACAACAGTTTATTGATATTCCATGACAAATAAGACAAGATGGCTGGGTGTGGCCGGGCTCAAATTTCAACGATTCCAGGGCGAAGTTCCTCTAGGTTGTTCTGCTTTCTATCTGTACCTGAACATAATTAACCTACCCCCCACCCCCCACGAAAACACACCATGCCTGCACATCTTGTTGAACCCTTGCTTCTTGCAGCTTGTCGTCGCCATTCTTGACACCCTGAGTACTTGACTTATGAGTCTTCGTGGGAAAGTTGTTGAAGATTTTCATTGGTAATTAGTTATGACTCAGGTTGTGCATAATCAGAACAATTTTCAAATAATTGCAAGGTGAAGTTCGTGTACGTACGTTTTTATGCAATCTCTCTATCTCTTTATGATAGCATACCTGCCACCTCCCCCCCCCCCCCTATCCCCGCCACCTCTCTCTCTCCCGACCCCACCTATCTCGTTCCCCGTTGTGACTATTGTTTACATCTTGAATACTTTACTTAGAGTTTCTGAAAGATTGTTTTTAGACTTTGAAGGGTGTGTCGGTATGACTAATGCTGCACATAATCAAAGCGAATTTTTAATGCTTGCTTTGTTTGATACCAGATTTGCTTGCATTGTTGCTTCTATGCTGCAACATTTTCTTCAGTTGAGAGAGATAACTTTTGTTGGGTCCTTGAAACAAGTACGATTCAAGTGTCATAGTCCGACTACTGTTACAGCTGAGTGCATGAGTGATTACAGTGGAACCCCCCTTTTAAGACACCCCAAAGTCTGAGAAAATGAGGTCTTAAAAATGAGGGAGTCTTAAAATGGAGGTAAATGTACAGAGGTTACGAACAGAAAGTCTGAAACGGTAAGGTCTTAAAAGGAGGGCGGTCTTAAAGTGTGTGTGTGGTGTGTGTGTGTGTGTGTGGTGTGTGGTGTGTGGTGTGTGTGGTGTGTGTGGTGTGTGTGTGTGTGTGGTGTGTGTGGTGTGTGTGTGTGTGTGGTGTGTGTGGTGTGTGTGGTGTGTGTGGTGTGTGTGTGGTGTGTGTGTGTGTGGTGTGTGTGGTGTGTGTGTGTGTGTGGTGTGTGTGGTGTGTGTGGTGTGTGTGGTGTGTGTGTGTGGTGTGTGTGTGTGTGGTGTGCGTGTGTGTATGTGTGTGTATGAATGTGTATGCGTGCGTGCGTGCGTGCGTGCATGTGTGCGTGCGTGCGTGCGTGCGTGCGTGTGTGCGTGCGTGCGTGCGTGCGTGTGTGTGTCTTAAAAAGTGAGTTCCACTGTACTTGTATTGCCCCTTTACGAGCACCAAACACCATCTTGTCTGAATATTAAAACACAGATCTGTCACCAGTCGACTGATGCAGTTGTTCATTTAATCTTATCGCTGAAAACTGCGGCCACTGAAGAAAGCGAAGCATTAAATTAAATATTTAAAAGTTTCTGTCGTGATGTGACCACTAAAAGAACCTTTATAGAACTAAAGGTTGTGAAATCGTTTGGCTCTGGTAATTATGGTAGGTTTTCACAGCTCATTGAAACAAGCACTGAATGTAGGAGAACCTTCAAAGCGGCTTGTTTTTGCAGTTCATTAAATATGCATTTAGAATAAAAACAAAAAGCAAAAAACAAACAAACAAACAAACAAACAAACAAACAAGAAACGTTTAACGTTTGACAAAACAAGACATTCACAAGTACATCGATCCAATGGTCTTTATAATGAACAGATCACAAACTTGAACACTTCAAAACGCACGTGAAATATTAAGTTTAAAACTGTAATTAATTTGATCATATTTGTTTCGGGAAGTTCAGACATTTAATTTGGGGGGAAAGTCTAGATAACACTGCCCCCTTAATGTAGCACAACCTTGGTCGGTTCAAACCCTGTCACACACAGATCTGTGAGTCCAGACCGTTGAGCATCCAATTACTCTTTTACCTCGGCTGTGGATACCGGGCAAAGAATGGCCGGTGATGAAAATTTCAACGAGTTGCTGCTCATGCCTGACTGTGTCAAGCAGCCCCTGATCAATTTTGCATCAGCAACTTCATCTCGCAGAGTACCTCATACGCTGGTCCTTACAGCGGTACCTGTCGTATGAAGCCCCTCTGCGGAGAAGACACCTCCCAGTAAGGGGCGCCGTTTGTAGTCCCTTCATCAATTATCTTGATTGAAATATACCTGCCCCTCCAATGAGATGACACCTCTCAGTAAAGAGCGCCGTTTGTATAGTCCCTTCAGTCATTATCTCGATTGAAATGTACGTGCCCCCTCTGATCAGAGGGCACTGGCTACCATTGAATGATGCCTGTTGTTGTCCTTTCTTCAATTATCTTTATTAAAAATGCACCTGTCCTAGCAGGCCACCTGCAAGGTAGGGACAGTTCCGACCACTACCAACGCGTCTTTTCGCATTCTAGTGTGCCATTTTTACACTTGGAGATGAATTATCGAGATGAAGTTGGTCGTCTTCTGTAATTCTTCCACGCAGTGTGTCCTCGGGGGTGGTAGCGCTTGGTCAGATATCAACCCTCAGCTGTTGGAGACCCTCTTAAGTCTCACTTTATCTTCTGCCTCTATGCAGGTTTAGTTTCCTAAATCTGTTGTGCTAGTGTTCTGGTGCATGAAGCGAAACTGGGCGTCACCAAACTGGATTGGAACAAGCCTCAGGGTCTCTGATTGGTTGTAATTGCAACAAATCTCAACCAGTTCCGCTTCGTGCAGCTCAGCCCTGGGTCCCTGCAGACGTGGAGGATGTGCTCTGCGTTCTGTTCAGCTTGTCCGCATTGGAGAGGGAAACAGGTGGAAGGTTGTTCTTTCATGGCAGGTGCCACTGTACAGCTTTCTGCTAACTTGCTTACTGCATTATCTCGTCTGGCATGGCAGCTGCTTTTGACTTGTCCACTTTGCGTTTTGATGGCAGAAGCGGTGTTTGCCTCTCAGACGTGTAGAACAACAGAGAGATGACCTGTTGTGGATGGCTGGGTGGTTTACAATTGCTCTCCGTGGGTCATTTTAAGCACCCATTTCCTAACGTTTTAAGCAGTAGAAAAATCTCGTTATAAAGTAAAGAAGCATTTGCCATGTTTTACTCAAGTTTGTTTCACACGCACATGAATCAAAATTACATTCATTTTATGTTTTGGACACAAATGTTTGGCGCTTACAGTCCGAATTCGTCTATGGTTATTCCTTGAGAACTTGACATCGTTACTTCAGAAAGTTCCTAACACTTATTTCTACAAGGTTAAAGTTTTCTGTTCTTTGATACTTTTATTTTCAGTCTTTATCTAAATGTATGTGCCGGTACATTCAAAATCTTGTAAAAAACCTGAATAAGTTCAATTGCGTTAGTGTCTGTAGCTAACCTCGAATGACTGAATTTTAGTCTGTACATATTTTCTGACATTTCGCGATGGCTGATGCTGGAGACAAAAGAGAAGATGCATGGGGATAATTCGAATTTACGGACTTTGTCCGATTGGCAATTTTGCTTTTCAACAGTGTTAAGAATGTCCAGATGTTTACCAACACCTTTTAAGGGAGTTCATCAGACTGACAAGCTAAATAATCTTAACTAGTTTTTGAGAGCTAAACTGTCATCGGTAATTCTTATGGAGACAGCGAACATTGGTGTAAATATTTTTCAGGCGGCTTCATTACTCCATCAGCGGGGTGGGTTGCTTTTCATCTCGGCGGCGATCGAAAATGAACCTAGATTATTTCTTGATCTTTATGTATTTTTTCTGCGTTCACATCTCCGTGTTAAATTTGTTTTGCTGAAAATGTCTGGAATGGACCCGATAGATGAAAGAGATCGTATACAGCGGTAGAACATTATGCTTGAGAGTGTGTGTATGTGTTGGTCTGTCTGTCTGTCTGTCTGTCTGTCTGTGTGTGGGTGTGTCTTTGTCTGGCAGTCGATGTGTCAAGAACCTTGTCAAAGACAGCTTTTCTGTGGAACCGAACACACATTGCTGGACATTGGAAGCTGGACACACACACCGCCGATCGGAAAATGGCTAATGAAACTTTTTTTTCATACTTACCCGGAGCCACAGCTGGTTCATTCTAAAATTAATGACTGCTAATTTCCCACTAAGTCGTGCTTGTGGATTAACCTACAAAGCGTTTCAGTCATACTAGTCCCAAGGCAAGTGTCAATGCAGGTTCTTTCCATGAGATAGGTCAATTCTCCAGCCATGCATTGTGCTTGTGGATTATCCTACAATTCTTCTCATTCGAAGGTCCCCTGTCATAAAAGGGTGCTCCGTTTTCTGTGTGTGTGTGTGTGTGTGTGTGTGTGTGTGTGTGGGGGATGTTAATAAAAAGACTTCATGCCTGATGCAAAAGGATGGGGCGCGTGGTGTCGGGGAGATTGTCTCACACCCTTGGCTCTGCCTGGTTTGATTTTTTGCAACGAGCTGTGACCTAGATGGGTGGGTGTAGTCTGTCTCAATACAGATCCAGTGTGGGAAGTTATCTCCCTGTTGCGTCAGCGCTATCTGTGTATAAACTATCTTTTCTTAACAAGGGAAATATCCAGTCGCTTATGATTATTCTCGTTCATGGTAGTGCTGGCTTGTCTCTTGCGTTGTTTTTGTTTTTATTTCCTGCCCGAAAGCTTACTCGTAACGACCCAATATGTTGTTACGACATTGCTGTGAACTTTGCTGGTTCGATGTGGAAATATGCCACCTCACTCATTGTTTGTGCTGATCCTGTGAATTTTACATTTCAAACCATATATATTGCAATTTGCCTATTGTTGTTTATGTGTGGTGATATCCATCCAAATCCTGGACCAAGCACAACACGGGGGGATGGGATCTCTATTGTTCATATAAACACTCGCAGTCTTCAATATAAGACACCGTTCCTTGAGGCTGAATTGGGGAAGTTTGATATAATAACTGTATCTGAGACCTGGCTGTCGGACAAAGTTGACCAAGACTGCATCTGTTTAAAAGGTTACCACCCTCCAGTTAGACGTGATAGGCCCGGGGATCCCCACGGCGGCGTAGCCGTTTTTGTAAATAGCAATCTGATTTGCAAACCGAGGATCGACTTGTGTATACCTGATTTGGAAGCGATCTGGATCGAGACTAAATTGGGTCAAGATACTCTTCTTGTTGGTGTGTTTTATGGACCACAGAGTGCAACCGTCGACCATTGGCTTCTTATCAACGATTCCGTTCAACTTGCCATGAATACCCCACATAAGTTTGTTATCTTTGGTGATCTCAACGCTGATTGTACTGTTAACCCCCCGTTTCATCTGCGGGAATTAATGAACACAAACAGTTTATCTCAGTTGATATCAGAACCCACTCGAATAACCGATACTTCGTCAACTATAATTGATCTGATATTAACTCCGTGTCCTAACTTGGCAAAAAGAGTTGGTGTTCTACCACCTGTATGCAGTGACCACTCGTGTCTTTTTGTATATTTGAATCATGACTTACCGTCGGGTGGTTCATTCAAACGAACACTATAAAATTATTCCAAAATTGATGTTGACAAGTTGTTGCAAGATATGGAAAGTGTAGATTGGAATAATATAGTCGATTTAGAATCCATTGATGATGCCGCTGAAATGTTTTCCGTTTAGTTAATGATGATAGCTAAAGAGTGTAGTGACAATGAACGGACACGATGCTGTGTGGATCACCGAGGAAATCAAAAAGTTGATTAGGAAAAAGCAATATATTCACGCATTAGCCACACGTCTGGATACTGTTTGGTGCTGGTCTCTTTTCTGACGGTTGAGAAATAACTTGACTGATGTTATAAGAAAAAGGAAAGAAGAGCACATTAGGGAACTAGAAAATAGAATATTGTCACCTCATAATTTTGGCAATAAAGACTGGTGGAAGGTAGTTAACTCTTTTTTGAAAAAGAAAGGAATGAGTACAAATGAGATTCCGCCGATTGAAAGCAATGGAATTGTTTATTACTCTGCAGAGGATAAAGCCGAGGTTTTTAATGAAGCATTTCTACGACAGTCGCATATATATACAAGGTCATGATGATGACGTTCCACCAGTTGAAGAAGAGCCTATTTCCATTAGTCCTCTTGTGATAACTACCGAAATGGTGTACGCTGTTCTAAACAACCTCGATGTTAGGAAAGCAGTAGGTCCTGATTTGGTTCACAATAAACTTCTTAAAATTGCTGCTTGTATTATTTCAAATCCGCTTGCAACCCTATTCCAGAGATCGTTGGCAGAGGGAAAGTTTCCGAAAATTTGGAAAGTAGCTCATGTGAATCCCATTTATAAGAAAGGTGAAAAAGAACACTGTAGTAACTATCGTCCGGTTTCATTACTCAGTAGCATTGGAAAAGTATTGGAAAAATGTGTTCAAGCCCATGTTTTTCGATATCTCACAGATAATGATTTATTAACGGTTTCTCAGTCAGGGTTTATTCCTGGTGATTCAACTAGTTTTCAGTTGTTGAGCATGTATGACGATTTTTGTCAATCCTTAGATAAGCAGTTGACGTCTCAGGCTGTTTTCTGTGATATATCAAACGCCTTCGACAGAGTGTGGTATAAGGGTTTGTTGCATAAATTATGTGCTATAGGCATAAGAGGTGTTTTATTAAAATGGTTTGAAGATTATTTGACAGGCAGGTTACAAGCCGTTGTTATCCAAGGCAGAAAATCGACATATGGACGTGTTTGTTCAGGTGTTCCCCAAGGTTCTGTTCTGGGGCCCTTGTTGTTCCTTGTGTACATTAACGATATTGTCATTGATATCGAATCTGTCATTAAACTTTTTGCTGATGATACCAGTTTTGTATTTATCTCTAAATGATGCAAACACGCGGACACAGATCTTAAATACAGACTTAGCCAAAATTGCTCACTGGACGGAAAAATGGAAAGTTAATTTCAATAATTTAAAAACAGATTTGATGACCTTTTCAAGAAATAGAATGCCTGAAACCCTTCCTCTTGTATTTGATGGAACAATTCTGAGACAAAAACCACGTTCACAAACATCTTGGTGTACTGATTCAGAGCGACTGCAAATGGGAATCACATGTTCAGTCAATTATATCAAAAGTACGGGTTCTTCTCTCATGTTTTCGGTCCTATAAGTATCGCCTTAGCCGAAAGGCACTTGAACTTATGTATAAATCTTTTATTATTCCCCATTTTGATTTTTCTGACGTCATTTGGGACAATTGTTCTGACAGATTAGCTACTTTATTAGAAAACTTGCATCTTGATGCTATTAGAACTATTATAGGTGCAGTTCGTGGCACGAGTCACCAAAAATTGTACGATGAATCAGGATTTACAACACTGAAGGAGAGGAGAAAAAGACACAAATTGATTTTGTATTTCAAATTAGTTAATACACGCGTGCCACCATACTTACTAGAACGTCTGCCTCCTCTCGTTGCTTCTGTGAACCCTTACCATAGACGAAGACCACTCGACAGACAGACTCCCCACTCTCGAACTGAACTGTATATAAAAAAACCGCGGGTTAGGGGGAAGAATTTACCCGATGCTCCCTAGCATGTCGTAAGAGGCGACTAACGGATTCTGTTTCTCCTTTTTCCCTTGTTAAGTGTTTCTTGTATAGAATATAGTCAATTTTTGTAAAGATTTTTAGTCAAGCAGTATGTAAGAAATGTTAAGTCCTTTGTACTGGAAACTTGCATTCTCCCAGTAAGGTAATATATTGTACTACGTTGCAAGCCCCTGGAGCAAATTTTTGATGAGTGCTTTTGTGAACAAGAAACAATTGACAAGTGGCTCTATCCCCTCTCCCCACTTTCCCCGTCGCGATATAACCTTCGTGGTTGAAAACGACGTTAAACACCAAAATAAATAAAGAAAGAAAGAACTGTATAAAAAGTCTTTTTTTTTTGTCTTCAACTTCCCTGTGGAATGAGCTTCCAGATACTATAAAACAACTTGATTCTATTGGGTTATTTAAAAAACGTATTAGTTCTGATGATTCTGTTGTTCCCTCGAATAGATCACTATTTAGATTGCTGATCCTCAATCTAAGTCTGCAATGGATAATTTCTGATTTTTGATCAGATGTGTATCTATACGAGGGAACAACAGAATCATCAGAACTAATACGACCCGTCATGCACTTGTGGTTATCCTGTTGAAAATGCGGAGCACTATATTTTTCATTGCTCCTTGTATCTTCAAATACGTGAAGTCACCTTGTCAACACTGTCCAACTATGATTTGCTAACCGCTGATGATTTTCTGTATGGCAATAGAGACAAGTCAGACAGCGAAAATGCATTGATATTTGACCTGTTATTCAGGTTTATCTTATTAAGCAAACGTTTTGAATAATGAATGCATTTATCTCATCCATGTTCGAAACGACTATGTGCAATGCTGTTGACATTTTCCTGTTCTGGTAGTATTGTATTTTCTACCATGTGGAAGTCATTGTGTGCGTGTGTGTGCGAGCGCGTGTGAGTACTGTTGTTAGTTTAGCATTGTGTTTTTTGTTCCTTTTATTGTTATATGATTGTCTACCATAATTCACCATTATTATTTTGACATTATTTCAAACTTGTTATAAAATTACAATCGTCCGCCAAATTTCATTTGCTTTTAAGAGTACGCTCATAAGCCTAGCTTGTTGTGCTCCATGTTCCTTATTTCATGTATGCGGCAATATTCTAATGAAATTTACTGAATAAACTTGTTTAAACCAATAAAAAGTTGAGGCGGCTTTGTGGCGACTATGGGATTGCATTTTAGCTTGGAAGCTTACAAAACAATTTGTAACTTAAATTCTGCTCAGAAATGATATTACAACAACAGTGCATTGCGTTCTGTGTGATTTTCTGAATCCAAAAATGTATCCATGTATGATGTGTTTAAATTTAAAACTTGCTCAGAAATAAAGAAAATCTGGGTTATGCAAATTAGGTACACTGTTAGCTGAAGTCACCAAGACCAGGGAGTCAACGCTGGCTCGGTCGAAAGGTTTCGGCCAGCCCAGGACTTAGAAGTCTTGCTGATTTATTGTCCAGAGTGTTCTGTTTCTATCTTTTAGGTGGACAGATCGACTACATTATTTGATATTGCTTTACGCGACTTGTTTTCCCATTGGACTAAATGTTTTGATATCGCTTTACGCGACTTGTTTCTCCCTTCTCTTCACACAGTAAGCATCATACGATCCTTCCCATTTCTAGGCTTACATTGAGACCAACGGTGTTAATTAGTATTTCTGTGCAAGGTGTCAGCACGATGATTACTCACCGCTGTGGTCTGTGGAACAACGGTCAGCGATCGCAGTGGCCATAATCACAGCACTACAGCGCAGGTGGTCAGTGGGATTCAGTGGTCAGCAATTACTTTCCTGTCCTCTTCCCGATGTGGAGGCGTATAATTTGTTCTGTCTCAGTATCTCCGCGGAAACTGTTGGTAGTACTATGCAGACAAGTCTGTGAGATTAAATCTGTAAATTTGTATGTATTTTGTGTGAAGGAAATACGAACTATGAGAACATGCATGTGGAGAGAATGAAGTCTTTGTCGGTTTGTCCCTAGTGTAGTGTAGTTGCGTGTAAAATCTGAAAACTGTTGAACTATGAGAACACGTTTAGAGATAAGTCTCTCTCAGTTTGAATGTGGTCGAGGCTTCTTTCTATAATGTAAGTATTATGAACTATGCATGAAGACTTGTCAAGAGAATTTAGTCCTGGGCTTTTGCTACATGTTGTAGTCTTGAAATGTGACAAATATATGGGTTTGTTTTGTCACTCGCCTTGGGGATAATATGAAAGAATAGATGCGTCAGCGGTGTTGCATGTCTGAAGGAAACTCTGACAGAAATGCTGCCTTATTCATGTTTCTTAACACACACGCACACACCCACACGCACACACGCACGTACACACACACACACACACACACACACGCACGCACGCACGCACACACAGACACAGACACACACATACACACACACACATACACACACACACACGCACGCACGCACGCACGCACACGCACGCACTTGTACGCCAGAATTGGGGTGACACCGTGTCATATCGTACACAGTTGTATTCGGTAATATAGATCTAGCTAGAAAGCAGTCAAGCTGTTGATTGCTGGCCTGTGTCCAAGCGGAAGGGGCCCTTAATACATGTAAAGCCTAGACAGCACTTCAGCGATCAACTGTAGCTCTATTCTTTGTGCATATCCACTGATTTTGCATATTTATTTCTATTGAAATAACCCAGTGCTGCCTCACTGCACTTTTGACATCAAGTTAATTTGTTTGTTAATTAAATTTGCATACAACTAAAATAATTTCCCACGAGAATCAGAAAGAAACCAAATATGTCTGTTTCATTGTGCTTGTGGCAATGCATAAATACATTAGCCAATGACAAATCAGGCAAACTTGTGAAAAATTCATTTAAAGTGTGCATGTAATGTACGAAATAGTAATGCCCAGTATTATTTCTGGCTCTTTTTAGTGTTGGTTCTCAGTAGTTGGTGAATTAGCTGTTTCACTGTTATTCCGCACATGATTTGGAGTATTTGATAGGTACGAGTTAAAACTTGAGATGGCTGGCACTAGATGGATAAAGACTATAGCTTTACTAATTTGTTGTGCTGGTGCTGAATTCGCTATGAATTTATCTCACACGACTTGAAGTATTCTACAGGCAGGAGTTTCATAAACATCGGCGATTTTGTGACTGGCGATGTGTTTGTTATTTATTTTTCGTCGTTACAGCTGAGATTCTTGAAGCACTTCTATGAGATGTCAATGATGGTCGTATTTAAACAGTGGATCTTCAGACCTATCTTTGGCTGGACCATTAGGTAATTAGAACAGTGTGAGTTTGAGGCAGCTATTGACCAAGTAAATGTTCGGTAGCTTAAAAATCGTTGACAGACTCGTTCGGTTGCTATGGCGATCCCATGATTCATTACACCTCGTGTGGCGTTTGTCTCAGCTATTTTGGGAGCTTGGGGCCTGGGGGAATATTTGTAGATATTATTTATTTATTGTTATGAAGGAAAAGCTGTCTTTAAAAAAAATCAAATGTTTTTGGTCCTTTTTTTTTAATGCGAGAAGGATGTCTTTTGAGAGTTTTCCGTCTCCAAAATTCTGATGCCATTTGGTTTTATACAATTTTTTTAAGGTTGTTCTCTCGCATCTCTCTTTTTGTTCGTTGTGTAGTTGCTTATTTTATCAATTTTTTTGCAATTGTAAAGTAAGAAATGGGTTTTGAGGCTGAAAAATTAGACCATTCATGCGACGACACTTAATACATAATCTCTTCTGCTTGTAGATTATTGATCAATTGCAGGAAAATATGGAACTGGAGACAGTGATACGAATTTATTTGATAGACGAGTAATGGTCCTTCATCGTGTTAAAAAATGGCGTTGGCATGATAGGATTGATCCATGCGAAGTCAAGATCGTTTTCATGCGATCTGACTGAACAGAAATATGAAAACGGACCTATTCATTCAAAATCGATTGAGAGAATCCTTTTACATCTTTAGTGGGGCTGTGAAAAGCTTTGATTTGGTTGAGACGAGTTTGAGGAGTTGTTGGTCCAATGCACGGTCCGATAGGCAGATAGTCTTATACCGTCTGTCGATCAGACAATAAATCATTCAGATGTTAAATCGTCAGTCATGTCAGGCCTGAAAGTGACAAGTATTTTAATCGCCATTACGAGTAGAAACATGTAACGGGCGCGTAGAAATGTTCATCTACTGAAACAAATAAAATTGTTGGTTCGGCTAGTAAAGATTGCTCAGTGGCTAGTAAATGTTCAGAATCACTAGCCAAAGGCTAGTACACCATTGTTGGACTTTCAGGGATGCATGTTTTTCTGTCGGTCTGTCTGTATCTGCCCTTGCCCGCCTGCCTGCCTGCCTGCCAGCCTGCATGCCTGCATGTATGTCTCTCGGTCTGACAGTGTGTTTTAATATGTCGTCTTCTACTGCAAAAGCATTGAACACCTCATTATTTGAGGTAACTTAATGGCTTTTTCAAATTCATACCGACAAGAGCCATTGGGACGTTGGACAATTATTTTGCTAATTAGTATTACACGCGGTGGCTTCATTTCTAAGTTAAAAGTCATCGCTTTTTGAATCTCGTGCCGAAATGGGACGTTGGAAAATTGGACAGTGTTGTAATTAGCCTATTATTGTCCGTGTTTACTTCTTGGCTTGTTAAAAGCCATGTTATAAGGGACAGTGTTGTGATCATGTCTCTATCATTGTCTGCTATGTAGCCCCCGAGCTGCCTTTATGTAGTACATGCGTTTGTTGTATTAATCACCTCATTTCTGAGGTGGCTTTGTGGCTTTTTCAAAATCATGCCGACATGGGACCAATGACAATGGTCCAATTAACTCACTACCATCGTCTGCTGCGTAGCTTCTGAGCTTCCTTGATGTGGTACATGTTTGTTGTTTGGTTTCCTGACCGCTGTTACGTGGGTGACAGTGGACACGGCAGCGAGTGTTGTGCATATATTGTCAGACTTCTGGCACCGGGCGAGATTTGTCAACACCGCTTGGTGGATGTTTGCCTCCGGCTGGTAGTTGCGCTCCCTCAATTAGCAGCCCCCTCCTCTCCCTTACCTACCCACCCCATCCCTCTCCTTCCTTCATGAAGTTCGCTTACCTGAGCGTACCAACTCTATCCCATCTCCCTTTCCTACCTGAGCCCTCCCCCTTTTCTCCCGGAACTTTGGGGTTCATGCCCCGTCCCCCCTTACCTGAGCGTCCTAGCCCAACCCTTCCCAGAATTTGCTCAACTTGCAGCTCCAACTTCATACCCCCACCCTATCCTAATTCAGCATCCCACCCCCACCTCCTCTCTTTAATTGAGTGCTCATCATTTCCATTTCTCTCCTCCCAGGACTCGGAAACTGATCAAATTTCACCGTTCTTACCTCCCACTCGACCCTCCTTCCTCCCTCCCCTGCCCCACCCCAACGTTCCCGCTTACCTGAGCCCCCCCCCCCCCCAACCCCCAACCCCATCCCCATCCTGCCTCTCTCCTCTCACGAGTCCGGGGTTGATAGGTCCCACTTCTCATCTCCATCCCTTCTTACCTGAATGCCCCACCTCATCTTGCGCGTACCTGAGCGTCCACCGTCTCCACCCCTCCCTACCTCTGCCACGACTCCGGGGAAGTTGAGCCCCACCCCCCGGGTTTGTTGACAGCTCAGGGAGACAGGGCCTGGCGTGACGCGGCAATGATGGAGATATCCATGGCAACGGGAGGCGGCGGCAGGTTGCCAGGGCAGCGGCGCGAGACGGGCAGGCATTGGCTACCACTCTCTTTCGCTGCTGTCACCGCCAGCCATCTGTACCCCCCACACCCTCCTCCTCCTCCTGTCTCTTTGGTCCCGCCGCTGTGGGCCCTGGGTCTGTGACAGCAGCAGGTATAAAATCTCCTGCCTGTCTTCCGCCCTGACATTGTGCCGCACAGGTGAGCTGCTCTTGCTTCTTCACCTGCAACTGCTCGCTCTCTGGAACCGCTCTGTTAGGCTGGAGTCATGTCTCTAGTTTTTCGTTGAGTTTGAGATCTTTTCCTTCGAGTGAGTCTCTTTCTTCTCAAGCCACAGGGCTCTTTGGTCTTCTCAGCGTTTACGTCTTTGTCGATGTTGTCTGTGACAAAAGCGATTTTGTGAAAGATGGTGACAAAGGACAGGATGGCTAGAGGCAAGATGAAAAGTCGGTTGCTGAAGAGTGGCTCTCGGCACCGCTGGAAGAAGCCGCCACGACGTGCACCATGCGTGTGCACCACGCCCAGATTTTTCTGACACGAGCATCGTGAATCAGCTGATTTCATTCCTTCACTCTCACTACCATCACCACCGCCACCACAACCACCGCCTCTACCACCATCCCCGTCAGCAGCAACAGCGGTGAGCCACGGCGTGCAGCACGTCACAGTACGGCACAGCAACGGCGGCAGCATCAGCAGTAGCAGCAACAGGCAGACGGCACGAAGACGACAGAGGACAGAGACAGGGACTGGGAGTGTGCGAGGTACCACGCCCCAATATCAGGCATGCAACTCCGTGTGTGTGAAACACCACACCACTCCACTGTACTTTCATCACTACAACCCACTCTCTGATCCACCCAAGTCCACAGTCCCCGCTACTCATGTGTCAACCACAGGCGACAGTTTCGGAGAAAATCTTGACATGATAATGATTGCTTTTTTCACTGCGTCTCTCTGTTCTCCAACGAACCTCTTTGTGCCGCGGCAAGCTACGATACTTCCCTGAACAGTTTGTGTCTGTCTCCTTTTCACTGTGTGACTGAGAACTCTGTTTGACACTCTTTGCTTGGCGAAATTGGACTGTTTTCTGGAATTGTCACCACAGAGTGGTTGGCACCAGTGCTGATTTTCTTTCATGCTCTTCGATTGTTAGGCGCTACCTTTGTTCCTCTGTCTGAACGGTGGCGAATCTTGGTGACCGAGAGATCAAGGGGACGCTCATCTGCCTGTCACTGAACAGAAATAGAGAACGTTTCAACTGCGTTTGAGCGGAAGGCGGCAACAACCTGATTCTAAGAAACACTAACTTCACTGACAAGGATCTCCAAAGACAATACTCAAATTGTTACTGCCCTCATCATCATGAACAATGACATTTGATCTGGCCTAGTGGTAAAGGCAATGCAGAGAAACCGCGATGTGTCTGCGGACATGGCGATGGCCACCGGTTGGTCACCTGGACAACTGGACAACGGATGAGCTCATGGCTTGCGTCTGGTGAGCATTGCTATTAATTTTGTCTGTGTATGTAGAGTTCTGTCTGTCTTTGCGTGTGTTTGAAGGTGTGGGGTTGTTAGAGAGAGAGAGAGAGAGAGAGAGAGAGAGAGAGAGAGAGAGAGAGAGAGAGAGAGAGAGAGAGAGAGAGAGTTCTCTCTCTCTCTCTCTCTCTCTCTCTCTCTCTCTCTCTCTCTCGCTGTGTGTAGTGTTTGGCTATAACCGATGCTACACAGGGTTTATAGTTGGGTATCTGTATCCAAAAAGTTCGTTGTTCTTAAAAGAGGTTTCCTTTGTCTCTCTTTCCCAATTCCGTTTTGATCTTCTTTTTCTAATTACTTCCTTGTCTGTGAACTTTTTTATGGTCTCTGACTCTGTCTGTCTGTCTATCTGTCCGTCTGTCTCTCTCTGCCCCTCTCTCTCTCTCTCTCTCTCTCTCTCTCTCTCTCTCTTTCCCTCCCTCTCTCTCTCTCTATCTCTTTCTCTCCCTCTCTCCTTTTCTCTCTCTCTCTCCCCAATCTCCCCCCACCTCACTTAGCTTCTACCCAAGTCTGAGTGGTTCTCTTTGAAGGGTGGACGAAAATGCACACGGAGTTGGCAAGTAGTAATTTCAGTTTGGGGTAGGGTTTCAAAGAAGGAGGACAACCCTTGCTCTAGCAACAGACCTGGAACACTAATGGGCAACTCTGGTGACAGGCGTAATGTGGGTGTGTGTCGAGGGGAGGGGGGTGAATGGGTGGGTGGGTGCTTGGGCGTTAAATGTCACGTCTTATTGCTGGCCTGGCATCGCCCCGCTTGAGAGCTGGCGACATCTATCATTTGGGAGGTTTGGGGTTCGAATCGCGAGTCGAGTCGCAAATGAGAATCATAACTCGTGGCAACCCCGCCTTGCTTTTATTTTCCTGAGCCTGCGCGATTTTTGATTGGAAGAAGATGGAGACGGCGGATTGAGTATGAAGGGTAGGGGTGAAATGCGCGGGGGGGGGGGGGGGGGAGAATGTTACTGATGAAGAAGTTTAAAGGAGAAAGAAGAGGAGAACGTTGTAAAAAAAAAATCTGTGTGTCAGAGTTGGCGGGTGTAGGGGGAGGGGGATAAATGTCGACTGTTTATGTGGAGGTAGGAAAACGTTATGAAGAAACTTTGTGTGTTGAAGGTGGGGGGGGAGGGGGAGGGGAGGAGGAGCGGCAAATCACAAGGGTGGGGGATTGGAGGTCGACGCTCCAAGGCAGGTGGCAACCCAGAAACCAAGAATCTAAACAGTAAAAACTAAGAACCAAAAAAAGAGAGAAAAAAAGAGAGACAACGATGCCGCGATAGATAGTGTTACCTTGGTGACAGCCCCATAGCCGCTGCCGCTGCTGCATCTTTCTCATTAGAGGAATCCATCGGAGGGAATGACATTAATCATGATTATGGGGGAAGCAGCAGTTTCATTATCTGCATCCAATTGCGAGAAATGCATCAATCCGGGGTATTGGAGAAGAGGAAAAAAAGGGCGGTTTCGGCGACTCACGCGACTGTGCTTGCTGGCAATGCTGTTATCAGCTGTATTCGGTATGGCGGCTGTGGAATAATGGGAGCCTGCAGTGGTGACGAAACTCGGCGGACCCATTTGAAATGTCTGAGTTTGAAAATCTAAGCGGATTATTTTCTATGCTTAATGATAGGTTTAAGTCTGGACTAAGACTTTGCTATGGCTTTGACCTATTTTGGATTGCATTTTAATTTTTTAATTTTTTAGATTGTCTTTGTCTTGGTCATGACTGCTTTTTGATCTCTTTTTTAATTTAAAATTGGGGTTTCAGATTGCTTTTATTCGGTCTAAATTTGATTATTGCATGCAAGTTTCAATGGTAGCCGCGTTTGTTTGGCGGTAGATTTAAATCGATGTTGGTAACCGGCTTTGTTGCTGGATGCAGTGATGAAGACTAGAGGGGGTCTTCGGTGAACTTATTTTATTTTGAGAAGAGTTTCTACTTATGTATTCCTTTAAATAATAGTTGGTTTTTTAAACTTTTTTCCCAGGAGTCTCTGTATTAACTTTTGCTGGTAATTCGTAGTATTGAGCAAATTCTGCCGTTGACCTACACTCCTCAACAGCATTGTGTCCTGCAGTTATGTTGCGCCAAATATGTCAAGGGTGAATTATTTTGCGTTTGCATTAAAAAAAAAAAGGCCAAAAAAGGCAGAACTAAATTTAGGTTATTAACGTTGAATGTCTCCCATTGATACTACTACTACTACTACTACTACTACTACTACTACTACTACTACTACTACTACTACTACTGATAATAATGATAAGAGGAATAAGAATACAAAAACAAAACAAAAACACGCATTTAATTAATGCTTACTCTGGTGTTTTTAAGGTTTCTAACGGCTTCTGTTTTTAGGATGTCCCTCGCCTTTGCATCTTCTAGTGTTCAACGTGATTACATTTCAAATACACTTTTAAAAAACAATACTGGCTATCACAGTTTGTTTTTTTAAAGATTGCAATTTTGCTCAAATCTATACTTTGAATTTGCAAGGCCATTTCCGTCGAACCTTGACAGCATTATACTTCCCACAGTTTCAGTCCACTTCGTGGAGTGAACAAAATCGATTTTACTAAAATGTCAAAAGCCCCATCTGATAGTAATCTTGCGATTATCCCTTCACACGTCTGAAGTTGTCACTCTACGGTAAAATCTCTAGTGTCTGAAAGGATGGACATAGCGATTACAGAAGTGAGTGAGACTCACTGACAAAACGCGCAAAGTGAAAATCGCGGACGCATGGTAGAATAGGTGAATCGCTGGAGAGAACCCGGCTATAGATTTCTGTATAAATTGAGACCTCACAAAAATTCCCTGTCTCAGTCAGTGGACAGATCGGTTATGGACCTTTTGTGAATTGAGACCTCCCAATAACCTCAGACTTCAAACACACACACACACACACACACACACACACACACACACACACACACACACACACACACACACACACACACACACACACACACACACACACACACACACACACACACACTGTCACACTGTTGTCAGTTTGCCAGTCTCTGAATCGATGGACAGAACGGTTATGTTTTTTGTGAGTGTTTTACTTTTAGGGGTGGGGGTGAATTGAGTGAGAAACTCAACTGCAGAGCCCCCCCCCCCCCCCCGCCCCACACACACACAAACACACGGTCACATCCCTAGTCTCTGATTTGATGAACAGAACGGCTATGGATTAAGACTCACTTACTGTACATAACTGGCAAAGGGAGGAAAAGCACGGGCGCAACATACAGAGTCCCCCACCATACACACAGAGAAAAGGCTCGTTTTGCCATCCATTGATCGTCCTTGGTCCCTCCCTTTGCCGTTCTGGGACAATCGAAGACACACGACAGACGTGCGCGAAAGGTGAAAGCCCCACCCTTTCTCTGCCAATACCACCCAGATATCTCTGGAACCAACTCTTTTTTTGTTGAGACTGGAGCTCGGGTTACAGAGGCTGAGGACTCCACCCTTTTCTCGATAAGAAGTAGCTCTTAGAAAGCAGCGGGAGCTCGGGTTCCGGGTACGTACCCGCTTAAGTCGGCCCCACCCATTATTGATACCATACTGTCAGCGATGATTTCTTACCTGTCGAAATTAACCTTGCCCTTCTTAAAGGGTAATTGAAACATAATACTTTTTAAAACTTTGTTTAACATTCTGCAAGTAGCCCCGCCCTATTTCACTTCAATTTGACGCGAACATGGTTTCTTACCTGACGAAGTTAACCTTGCTCTTCTTAAAGGTTAATTGAAACATGACACTTAAAACTTTTTTCATCATTGTTATGGTAGCCCCGCCCTTTTTCACTTGTAATTGACAGGAGGATGGTTTGTTACCTGTCAAAGTTAACCTTGGCCTTCATAAAGGGTTATTGTTACCTTAGGTGTTTTTGTGTGTTTGTTAAATTTCAACTGACCTTCTTGTAATAACCGCGCACTTTGCACTTATCGTTGATGCGAGGATGCTTTAGTACCTGGTAAAGTGAACCTTGCACGTCTTGAAGGGTAACTAGGACATGACTTTTTTTATTTTGATGTTATAATTCCACTGATTTCCACTTACCGTTGATATGAGGGTTAGAGAGTTTTTTTAAACATTTTTTTGCATTTCAAAGGTAATTGAGAGGTGAACGTCTTTTCAACCGACCTGGTTGCAGTATCCCCGCCCTTTTTCAGTAATCGTTGATGATAACGATGCTTTCTTACCCTTCGAAGTTCACCTTGCCTTTCTTAGATAATAATTAAGTAATGACACTATTGTTTTTGTTTTTTTATCTGGTTGAAGTTGCCTCGCCCTTTTCACATTGGATACAGCAATTCTTTCTTACCTTTCGGTAGCTGAAGTTAACCCTGCCTTTGTGAAGGGCACTTCAGTTATTTGCTTTAAACAAAAAAAATCAGTTGATCCCACTTACCCTTATAAGGTTGGTTATATAAGACCGAAGCAAAGCTATTTTTGTTTTGGTTTTTTTGTTCCGTAATAACTTCTCTGACATTGACGGTAAATTACCTTCTTCACATTTTCTGATGTCACTGATATCTGGAAGCATTGTTACAGTGTCGATGGCTATTGTTCTTTAAAAGAACCACGCCCAAATGCGTAGAGTTCTTTGAATTTGTGTAGTTTTTTGCATAGGCATTTGTGAAAATAACTTTGATTAAGCCTTCATGCTGAGACTTTAACTTGTTTTCACATTTCCATGCGAGTTTTGTGTTCATTACAAGCAAGTGTTCTGCAAAAGTTTCTTTTGTGGGATCATTAAAAAGCCTTTTGTTCCCATGACAGTTTTAGTCACATTCAAAAGCATGAACATATCTTGTGATGAAAAACAAATATACTTTTCTTTGAGAGTACTTTTTTGAATTTGAGTATGATTTCACTGCACTCACGAGAAAAAATAAAATCACGGCGCAGGTACTATATCGTTTCTTTTATACAATGACGAAGCATATTTTGACAAACAATACACACAAGTGTGATTTTACACTCGTTTTTAAAATGTCACCGCTGGATACAAGGAAAAGAACACAATGACAAAGAATTTTGCTTTCATGCTCGTGTTAACATTTCACCGTTGATTGTCAACCAGAAAAATAACCAGAACCAAACAAAACTTTATAATAACGTATCATGTCTCTGATGTTATTCCGTCCCTCCCACCTCAGCCATCAATGCGACATCAAATCAGACACAAGACAAAACCCATTGTCCTTACCTCGCCAATAATGAATGATCAAAAGCTTTCAAGTCTCTATAATGGTGGCATTCAATTACAACTAGTAGTTTCTGGATTGTTCCCAAAGCAAAAATTGATGGTGTTCGGCTTGTTTTAATTGAATTATTAAGGTGTTCCGTCTATCAGTGCGATTTGGCCAAATATGGCGTCACAATTTATTCAATGATCTTTGGTTTATGAGAGAGAGAGAGAGAGAGAGAGAGAGAGAGAGAGAGAGAGAGAGAGAGAGAGAGACAGACAGAGACAGAGACAGAGACAGAGAGAGTTGATGGAACTTTATTTTTCAAGGATAGAGGTTTAAGGCGACGCCTTTTCTTACAACCGGTCCTTACTTCTAATACAAATGTCTAATAAATGATAAACAAATAAAGCAACATGACAAATAAACAAAGTAAACGAACGAACCAGTAAACAATCGACAAGTAAGCAAACAAGCAAATAAACATAAACAACAAAATGACAAAGTAAGCAACATACAAATCGAAAGCGAAACATGCAACATGTTAATTGAGGTTACACATGTAAAGTGATCGACGGAAAAATTCACACGATACCAATGTTTACACTAATGCTAATAATGATTATATGGTGTAAATGATGATGATGAAGATGTTGATGATGATGATGATGATTATGATGATGATGATGGAAAATCGCAACATAAATTCCACATAATACATATAATAAAGAACATATTTGTGTAATTCATAAAGCTTTGCCAATTGTTGACAGCTACTTGCACGTGTTAAGACTAGTATAGCCATCTAGGTAGACATAAAATGATTATGCAGAGCTTGTTTAAAACTCTTTAGTAAGGTTAATGATCTTATTACAGACGGAATGGAGTTCCACACCATAGCGCCAGAGAAGGCTTGACTAGTTTTGAACAAATCAATCCTGGGTATTGGTGGTAGAAAATTGATAGACCCGTACCTTTCGGTGACTCTGTGAAATAGGTCCTGAATATAGATGGGCACTTCGCCATGATATACTTTATACATCATTACAGTCTTATTAAACTGTAACTGTTTAACTAGCGGCATGTAGTTTAGATTCTTTAACTTCAAATCAGCTGATAATTGTTGACCTTTTAACATGATTTTAGCTGCCCGACGATGTAGAGAGTTTAACTTTTTCATGTGAATATCAGAGACGCCATCCCAAAGAGTTGATGCGTAATTAATATGGGATAAAATGTGGGCATGATAAAATAGTTTTAGTGTTGCGATATCAACATATTGCTTTAACTTTGATAGCAGAAACAAATTTTTGGATACTTTTTGACAAATATAATGTACATGAGATTGCTATTTTAATTCTTGATCGACTATCACACCCAAAACACGATGTTCCGTTACCTGCTGAACAGGTTGTGATTCCAGAGAAAAACTTAACTTAAGAGGTCGTGACTGGTGTTTTTGTCTTGTTGTAATAATCATGCTTTTTGTCTTTCCTGGGTGCACTATCATAAAATTCTGGTTACACCAACTGTTGACTTCATTCAGACTAGACTGTAAGGAAATTTCAATTTCTTGAACAGTCCTACAGCTTGTGTGAAGCGTCGAATCATCTGCAAAAAATTCCGTTTTAACTTTGGAATTAGATATATGAAGGGGGAGGTCATTAATGAATACACAAAACAAAATAGGCCCTAAAACAGACCCCTGGGGGACTCCACTCTTTAAACATCCTTTGGGAGATGTTTTACCGTTTATAGAAACATACTGTGTTCTGTTGACAAGATATGATTTAAAGAATGAACACGTTGCGGGATTGTTCACGTACAATGCGAGTTTATGTAAAAGTAATGTGTGATCTACAAGATCAAAAGCTTTCTTAAAATCAAGAAATACAGCCCATGATATGTCCGAACGATTAATTGCCGATAGCCAGTTATCACATAGTGATGAAAGAGCTGTACTACAGGAATGTTTCGGACGAAACCCAGATTGAAAGTTGTGAAATAATTTGCACCTTTCCATGTAGTTCAGAAGATTCTTCTGGATGTGCTTCTCTAAAGGCTTTGATAAAATAGGAAGCAATGAAATTGGCCTGAAGTTATTAGGGTCAGACACATCTTTATTTTTAGGAAGTAGAACGACCTTTGCCGTTTTAAATGCATCAGGAAAAATATTTTGTTCGATGCAAAGAGTATACACATACGTTAGGGATTCCACTATGTACGGTAGGGCTAATTTAAGCAACGACGGGGGGGATTTTGACAGGCCCCATGGATTTATTATTCTGAAGGTTTTCTATAAATTTTCCAACTTCATGTACGGCAATAGTTGGGATAGAGAATGAATCTTGTGATTTCAATTTATGAATACAAAATTATTTTAATCAAAACAACAGGGAGTCCCCACCCTCGACTTCTTCATTTACATTTTTAGATTGTTTCAATCGATCAGCCAAACACAGAAAGTGCTCATTGAATTTGTCAGGAGAGAGAGCGAGAGACAGACAGACAAACAGACAGACAGACAGACAGACAGAGCGAGCAAGTGAAGAACGAAAGACCGACAGACAGAGGCGGACAGACATGTTTTGTATGTTTGTTCATCTGTTGAAATATGGTGGTTAATTGAGGATCATAGGGATGACAAACCGATCACGGTGGCCTAGTGGTAAGGCGTCCGCCCCGTGATCGGGAGGTCGTGGGTTCGAACCCCGGCCGGGTCATACCTAAGACTTTAAAATTGGCAATCTAGTGGCTGCTCCGCCTGGCGTCTGGCATTATGGGGTTAGTGCTAGGACTGGTTGGTCCGGTGTCAGAATAATGTGACTGGGTGAGACATGAAGCCTGTGCTGCGACTTCTGTCTTGTGTGTGGCGCACGTTATATGTCAAAGCAGCACCGCCCTGATATGGCCCTTTGTGGTCGGCTGGGCGTTAAGCAAACAAACAAACAAACAAACAAATAGGGATGACAAGAAGCGGTGACAGAGGTTATGTGTTCTTCACCTCAAAAACGTCTGTCAAGATTTATTTGAAGGACGTCCATCACTCCTCTTTCTTATTCTCTCCAATGTCCGCATCTTTTCGCGGCTGACCAGTTGCTTTGTCCCTCCATCAATAACAACAGCCGTTCCTCCAACAGAACTGTCAGCGATTGAGAAAAAAAGTTGCAGCAAAATGCATGAGAATGGTATAGAGGAGCAAACCAAGCAATCAATTGTGTCGACACTTTCTGGGGAGGGTCATCAATCTTTCAGCACTGACCCGGGTTGCCCACCAGCGAAACCGGATCGTCTGGAAAGCAGGCTCCTAACTCCTTCTGATACTTCCTTTCTGCAGTCCTTTCTCTTCTTGCTTTTTGTTGTTAATCGGTTAAGAGTAAATCTTTCAGCCTAATCTTTCTCATAACATTGCGTCTAATTATATACGTTGTTTGTGTGTTTGTTTGTTTCTTATGTGTTTCGTTGTTGTTTGTTTTTGTTTTAAATATGTCATGCACAAGCATCTGATCGGAGTAAACCTCTCAACCCTCTTTGTGTGTGTGTGTGTGTGTGTGTGTGGTCTTTTTCTCAGGTTAGCGTATTTTTTTCTTTTCTTGTGTAATGATTTTATATATGACATGATCTATGGATTGTACCCCTTTCAGCTGCTTTTGGGGGAACTTCAAGGCCATGAAAACATGTCTGGGAGGGGAAATTGATTTCTTTTTAATTCTTATTTTTCGTTTTCAATTTTGCTTTTCTTCTGTCTGTCTTCGTGTTGTTTGTGTGTGGCTTTGTTGTTTTTTTCCCTTCTTTTTGTATAACTCCAAAGTTATAAAGTCTGGCTGATTTTGTTTTTCTTTGAATGTTGATGCTCGTGCAGTCGTGGGGGCATTGCAGTCACATAGCTTGGTGACTTAGTTGGAAGATACAAAAAATAAGAGCCTCATAATATGATTGTCTTAGGCGGTTGAAAAACAAAACAAAGAAAAAACAAAAGAGTAGAACACTTCCAAGAAGGCTGAAAATCCGAGCGAGTCCATTGTTGTACATATAGTTGTGGTACTGTACGTGGGTTATAACAGAACATAATTGAAAACTTCGGGGAATTTCTAAGAGTATCTGGCTGTTTTGAAACAGAGTGTTGATTTGTATCGACCAACATTGACTTTTCCACAACTAAACGACCACTACCTGTCTGTCTGTCTGTCCTCTCTCTCTCTCTCAATCTCTCTCTCTCTCTCTCTCTCTCTCTCTCTCTCTCTCTCTCTCTCTCTCTCTCTCTCTCTCTCTCTCTCTCTCTCTCTCTCTCTCTCTCACACCATTCATCCACACTCGAACCGCAAAAATAGTAGCGATGCTTAGGGAGCTCTAGCGTTTTGGGACAAACACATCCTACCCTTCAAGTCCACCTCCTATGCTTGAATCCCCCCCCCCCCCCCCCCGTTTCCCCAACCACCCCCGATGGGTCTGGATCCGGCCAAATTGAAATTTTCAATCAATTGCCTGCCTGCCCGGCTCACTTTCACTGTCTTTACCGTCTGGAGCGGAGAGCTTTGATCAATCATTAATTATGTGCACCGACACACACTCGCTGCTCCTGCACATCACTTCACTGCAACTAGACTCTCTCAGTGGCCGTTCACGCTGGTAATCTTCAACGTTATTCGGACTGACTGTATTATGTATTACTTGTGTGTGTCCGGTTATTTTGACGTTACAAAACTCAAGACCGGAGATAGCAATCGTCATTAGTAATACCAGCTACGAAACATGATTACTGCTTTGCTAGAATGGTATTGACGACTCCCGCTGCAGAGAACCCACACCAAAAAAAGACCCATTAGAGAAGATGATCAAAATCTCTGGAACCACCGAAACGAAACCTTATCCTTACAGATCAGATCAATCGGAGTCGTGGTGATGTCAACTGAATGACTCTTTACACACGGCTGTTGAAATGATGGAAGCAGAGTCGCGATACATTACACACGTCACAATCGACAGGGGGAACTGACAGGCTAATGGCGGCGCCCCTCACTTCCGGCGGCACGCTCTGCCACCGGAAGTGACTGATGCATGCTGGGTAATGACTGATAGACTGGGTGTAATACCTGTGTCTGATGATTGCTTGTGATCTGCCTCTCAAAGAGAGAGACAGACAACAGAGACAGAGAGAGAGATATATTGGTTACATTTGCACACAGTTTTCTGCATCTCCCGGTTCTGTCCGTTTATTTGTTCGTTAAATCTGGTTTTCCTATTTGTTTTTCTTGCATGGTTATATGCTAGCTTTTTTTGCTGGCTGTTTTCCACCACGTCTCATGTCTTTGTCAATCTAGTACCCTTTTTTAGAGTATAGACATTGAGTGATAATAGAAACCATCGAACACACGAAGCATACTTACAACGGGCCAATCAGTTGGACGCCACCACCTCTCCAACCCCCTCCGTCCCATCTCCAAATCATGCGCTTGCCTTTTACCCATCCCCACCCCACCCCCCTAGACAGGTGTCAGCACTGCAGGCGCAAGTGTGACTACGATCTTACATCATCCGAAGCAGGGTTGGTGCTGTCATAGGAGACAACATGTGGGAGGGGAAAAAAGTTCTTCCAATTTTTCCTGACTGATCACGTCATGCGCTCCACTCGGAGCTGCGCTTTACTCATGATAGAACGGTTAGCTTGTGGTTATTGCGATTGTCTGCAGCGATGGTGTGTGTGATGATGTATGTTTTTGATCTCAACTCGATAGGATGTAACAGCTCCAGGCAAAGTGTGGGTTGGATTTTTTTGCAGCGCATGTGTCGCTGTTACACCTGTTTTTTGCTCATTACTTGCTTTGATACATTGTATTCGTGCACTGCTCTCTTTGTGTGAGTTCTAGTCCGTGACTTTCAGTTTAGGTCGTGGCAACAAAGGGCAAATGTTTTAGTGGCATTTGCATACAGTTTATCATTAATTCATATTGATCCTGTATTCATAATTTGTGCTTTGAGGAGAATATGTGGACACCCACTGTTGTCTTGGCGGAAGCAGTGTGTCGCAATGATCAGGATTCGAAAAGGATCCAGAACATTCATCTGACTTCGTTCTGTGTCTGATTGTATCACACAAGGTGACTAGAGACCTCAGATGGTATATATACCATTACCACAAGCTAAAGGCCAAAGAGAAGACAGAAAGACACTCCAAACCTTGCACCATTCAGACAGTCGTCGAGGTCTGAGTGCTGACAATGGGATGACAAAGGAAGGGCAAGGCAATACAGCATTAGCGGCCTGGCTGACAATGGAAGCGGTAATTTGCCGCTCAGAACAGGACCGCCAGCTACTGCCTCTCTCCGGTCGATGCTTTCTCGATAGGCTGGGGGAGGGAACAAGGATGGGGGCGGGGGTAAGGGTTATGGGATGGTGTGTGTGTGTCGGGGGGGGGGGGGGGGGGTTGAATTCGGAGGGAGGCTCGTGGATTGGGGTGAGGTTGTAGAGTAGGATTCCTATGTATAGTCACGAAACTCAGGGATTCTCTGTCTTTGATTTTGTCGTGTGGGTGCATGGGTGGGGGGGGGGGGGGGGTAGGAAGGGATAAGGCCAGGGGTTGTAAGCGCGTTTTGGTTTTGGTAAGGTTTGTAGTCAGGAAACTTGTGGATTCGCAATCCAAGGTTGTGTGAGTGTGTGTGCGTGCGTGTGTGTTAGTTAGATTTTTCGCGCGCACCAAATATGGCTGTCTATATTAACTTGGTGTTTTCCACTAAAGTGAATTTTGAGCGCTGAAAGGAGGAGGAGGAGGATGAACCGTGGGATAATATGTGTCATTTATTTCCCCGACGCTTGTGAAGGAAGGTCGTCTACCCACAGATGCAGCGAAGGCTCTGACTACAACATTACTCGTGGTAATCTGAGTCAGTTTTCCTACAGTTAATGTACGAACTCCCACTAAACAGCAGCCCAGGCTTGTTTAAGTGCTCTATTGCGCTTGCAAGAATCCAGGGTAAACGATTTTTAGAAGTATATTGTATTCAGTGTATGCCGTTTTCTTATGATGGAGGACAATGTTGAAGAGAGAATGTTCTGCAACTAGTACCTTAGGAGCTCGAGCTCAGATTGTCATGTTTCAACATCAGGGTGAGTATGGCTTTGAACTGATCGGACTCTGTTGTCCGTTAATGATGTTGACCGTTTCTAGTAACAGGAAATTATGCTTCAATACCTGCCATAATGGTTTTAGTGCAGGATGGGAGGTTGTTGTATGCTGTGAAGTGTCATGTTCCTGACACGTTGAAGTGGTTATCGCTTTTAGTGCGCTGCCGGACATTGTGTTTCTCTTAACCAATGGTCAATCTGGTCGTATTATAGGAAGCATTGTGTAATGCCTTCCGTTAAGCCGTTTGGAACAGCTAACTATGCTTTCGTTGTGCATGAAGCCAATGTTTGTGTGAGCATTAGGCTTTGTTGAATTTCTCAGGGGGTTGTGGGCGAACATTATCAGAATTGGTTGCGTCATTAAGAGTATTAAATTGACGAGAACATTTCGTCCTGTCAAATACTATACCGTGTAAAACCACATCAAATAAGGATTCCGTTGCCCAATAAAATGCAGATGACATTTCAGGCAGTTCCCGATGTATATATCGTCTGGGGCAAATACGATCCGTTCATCTCAAGAATCGAAGACAACACTTGTTAATTGTGTTGCAATCAAATAGGACTCTTTTGAGCTGGTGCCATTTGACGTGAGAATACAAAGGGACAAATATTGTGCCGACAGAAGCACAAATAGGGTACGAAAGAGGTGAACATGCACGCGAATAGAATAATCAAGTCCCTAGTGGCTGCTCTCTCCTATCCAGGGTTTTGTCCCGACATCCTGACCCTTGTCAGCCCAACTCAGCGATGCACGTGCTTTGAGGAAGAACGTATGGTTGTTACCTTGCGCCGAAAGTAATAATTACAAAGATCAGAATGAATTTTTTTTTCTTTTTCTGATATTTAAAAACAAAAAAGATTTTTAAAAAGTGCCAATCGTTTGCAAGATATTTTACGTTCAGAATGTTGGTGAGATTATGACGTCATAAGAATCAAACTAACAGAGAACATTACAACAACGGAACACCGTGATCTTAGCAAGTTTTACGGTTGGTGTATTTTTCTTTTGAAATACTAGCATCAAAACGTGTGAATTGTTATTATCTTTGCGTGATCACAGTAATTGAACATATTCTTTTTGATTATTATTGAAATTTGCGACCATTGCTGCGATCTTTGAAAGTAGCACTGTTGGCACTAGAATGCCGTCATAGCAGGAACCGGCGAATGAGCTCACTCTGCATTTTGCTCCCAGTGGCACGTGCTAGGAACAAGCACGTCTCGCGAGAGGACAGGAACACGCGGAATATTGAGTTATGAGTGGCCGAAATTGCATCGTGATGTCGGAATTATGCAGCAAAGTGCAGTATCGTTGAATGCTGTCAATAAACGAATATTCATAATAGCGCGGATTATGTGTGAGTGTGTTTAGGTGCTGAAAGAGCTAAGATTTTCGATATTTCATGGGGTTTCATGGGATTTGTTTTCTTTTGTCTCGGGATTGTGAAGCAGAGGGCAGTGTTTGTGAATACTGTCAATAAAAGAATGTTCATAATAACGCGGGTTTGTTTAAGTAATGATTCTGAAAGAGTTGAAATTTTCGTTTTTGGTGTTGATTTATTTTGTCTTTTGTTATCTTAGAATTATGAAGCAAAGTACAGTACAATATGGAAGGGCACCTTTTTTTTAAGCCTTAAACAATCTGATAAATCCATGTCTTAAAATGAAAGGATTCTTGAAATGAAGGTGAATTTACAGAAGTTTTGGACACGGGCCGTACCTCCCCACACCAACAACACACACACACACACACACACACACACACACACACACACACACCTCCCCTCCCCTCCCCCCCAACCACACACACACATCCTTCCCACTCCAACACCTCAACCCCCTTCCTCCGAATGGCACACGACAAGTCGCGACAGGCATGGAAGCTGTGATCATTGATTACGGGAGCGTGTAGTGAGTTTGTGTTGCGTTACCTAGGTTACGGGAGACATGAGTGTCCAGCTAATAGCATTAGCCTAATGAGGGCTGGGTGGCGTTGTGTGATCTATGGCTGGGGGGCCCGCCGCTACTTCGCTTCTCTTCTGGCATGCAATGTCCTGAAAAACAGATAGGCCACTTTTTTCTTGTTATTTGTTTTCTACCCCCCCCCCCTTTTTCTTCCATTCTGTGTCTCTCTGTCGCTCGCTTTCTCTTTCTCTCTCCCCACCCCACCACCCCCTCGATCTCTTTCTTTTGTTCTTTCTTTCTTTCTTTCCTTAGTTTTTGGAGCAGATCATGTTCTTGAAACAGCTTTCCCCAGTTGTTTCTTCCTTTTTATTTGATTTGGGCATTTCTCCGTACGTCTGTCCGATTTTTGCCTCTCTTTATTTGCCTTTCTTTGCCTTTCTTTAACTTCGATAATTTCTTTCTTCTGTCTGTTGTCATTTTTCGACAATCGGTCTCAATCTCTAATTGGCTGACAACTGTTCGTATGGGTTCGCATGTTATGCCATGGAAACAGCTTCTGCACTCCATTCTGTCGTCTTTTTCTCTCTCATGCTTTTCTTGTGTCTGATGTCATCGGTCGATGCAGTTCTTCTATATCTCATGTCTCCAGGTCTCTGGTGTCTCAAAAAGTCTTT
>NW_027126847.1:22500-46236 GCF_037325665.1 Littorina saxatilis | reverse complement strand
ACACACACACACACACACACACACACAGAGTCTATCATAGCAGTGAGACAATTGCTAAAACTCTTAACGTGGGAGTCCATCGGCGTACAGTCATTAGCCAAGGGCGAATAGTTCGATAAAAAGACAGGTACCCTTTGTGTTAACCGCCAAGTACATTGTTAGTATGAAATACGGGCTTTACGTTACAACGAACGCTGCCAGAGGCTGATTGACTTTGAAGAATACGAGAAGAGCTGACATCAAGGGCAGGCCTTGTATAGCCGTAATCACACGAGTCTCCCAATCAAAGACAAGACACACATCCTACGAGAAATTAAAACTCACCGAAGATAGACAATAAAGACGGAAACTGTGTAAAGAATACAAAGAAAGCAGTGCTCAGCTCGACTGTGGCACTGTTTTAGCGGTCTCTTTCTTGAAATTGAAACTTTGTACACAAGTAAAGCGCCGACTTCACAGCCGAGACAGTTAAAGTTTACATTATTGTTGTGACAATCTAACAGAGATCAAGGCACGTTTTCTTAGCAACTCGTTGCTGTGGCTAAAGGCAATAGAAAACAGGAGCAGTGATTTACCCATCAGAAACAAATCAAGGAGACAGAAAGACAGACACACAGACAGACAGAGGCAGATAAAGACGGAGATACATAGATGATGTGTAAAGCTGGTTGTACGACTCCTATAGAGGACACGGAATTAATAGTCTAAAGATGGCTACCGCGCCGTAAGATGGACACACACAATCTTCAAATAAGCTGAAAGTTGAGGCGGCACTGTCACGCTCTCATTTTTCAACCAAATTGGTTGAAATTTTGGTCAAGTAATCTTCGACGAAGCCCGGACTTTGGTATTGCATTTTAGCTTGGAGGCTTAAAATTTAATTAATGAGTTTGCTCATTAAAGTTGTCATTAAAATCGATTTCTCGCAAACAGATTTAAAATTGATTGCATCGTATTCTTCATCACATTCTGAATCTAAGAATATAGACATATGTCATGTTTACTCTTAAAATGTGATCACAATTAACGAAAATAGATTAATTAGTCTTACGATTTAAATGTAAGAAATCGATCCAAAAATGATTTCATCTTATTCTATATCATTTCCTGATTCCAAAAACATATAGATATGATAGGTTGTATTCAAAACAAGCTCAGAAAGTTAACAAGAATACAGAAAAGCGCGCTTTTCTGCTTAGCACAATACGCCACCGCGCTAATCTGGCGTGTCAATATCACTACGTTTTGCACGTGGAAGGTGAGCGATTTCCTTCACGCGGGGATTAACGAAGCTTTACTGTCTTGGTGAAAAAATACAGTGCGTTCAGTTTCATTCCGTGTGTTCGACAGCTTGACTAAATGTAGTAATTTCGCCTTACGCGACTTGTTTCTTTTATAATCGTATTATGATTTAGTGAATTTAATGAAATCTTGATTGGTTTAAACCAAAATCGAAAAGGAGGCTTCGGCCTTGACCGGTGCTTCGCACCTCAGTTGTGAATAATGGCAGATAGCCGTCTGTTGGATTTGGAAAAATGTCACTGCTAGACCGTGCACCTGAAATACCTTCCTTCCTATGTAAACTCCCACAGGTCCGTTCAGGCTTTTACAATATCAGCATCCTCTCACTTGGGCGTATACTTAAACTCAACAGTCTGGCAGCTTCATGTGTCACAGAGAGACAGAGACGAGACATAAAAATCAATCATTGGACACCTGCTCGCTCAACATCTGCCAATCAGCGACAGGGGAAGAAGTAAAGGTCAAGGCGAGAATTAGTTTGGTTCTTTCCTCTGACAATGCTGGGTATCGCTTGTATGCGTGCGCGTATTGTCATAACGCCCGACCCTAGCTGGGCCTAGCCGCAATTACCAAGATTAATTAATTATCTCAGTGCGGTTTATCACCAAACGCGACGTCTTTGTTCTCCTGATTCCGCTAATTGCAGTGACCTGTGACGTCCATAAGTTTCTGGTTCGGAGTGAAATCGAATGTCTGTATGTTTCTGGGTGGGATTTTGTTCTGTTTTGCAGAATTTATTTCTGAGATTGACATTAGGTGTTATTATGAAAACTATTCAGCAAACTGAAATGCTACTCCGAACAGAAACCATCTGTGTTGGTGATCCATGGTGTGTGTGCAAGATGGAGGGTGCGCCGACGCGACACCAGGTTGAAGCCTGGAAGAAACTATGGCGTATTACGGGGTGATATCATTGTTATTTAATATTTGGTATCTTTATCGTGCGCGCACACGGGGTTATTTGGGCACCGATAAGAGTCTGCACACAGGTTTTTTTCTGGAAAATATATCCCTTGCCGAACCCACGCCAAAAGCGACAACTGGTTTCAAAGCCAGCTGCCGACTGAGATATCTCCCCGCCCTACACGATTGACAGCCCAAGTTTGGTTAAAACTCCGCCATGTCAGACATAATGTTGTTGTGCATTCTGCAACAGGTGAACGGGTCTGTCCCTTTAATAAAGGCACGGGTATCCTAATACTACGAGGAACAGAGGTATGCTAATTTTCTGGAGTAGTTTTGAATTAGGAAAACACAAGTTTTTCGAAAGTAGTTTTTATTTTCGCGGAAAAAAATGTGTAACTTCCTACTTTCCGAAAGTGTACGACACATACCCTGAAGAAAACCCACCTTTTTACATTTAGTCAAGTTCTGTTCTTAGTTTGTTCTTAATAACAATGTCCACTACCTTCTCTATATTTTTGTTTTCTCTTTTTGTGGCTCTGAGGGGAGGGGGTGGGGATCGATGGGTGGGTGACCGAGGACATCACTCAAATGAAGATGGATCTGCTTGAACGCAAGGACCGACGGGACACGTAATTCTGATTTATAGTTCGGTTTCCAAAAAAACAAAAGTGAACGTACAAAAAAGTCTCAAGAACACATGTGTTTTGTGGTAAACAAGGCTTGTTACGTAGTGTGGCCACAATGTCTCGTTCATTTTGATTTTCCTTTTACGAATCACGGAAGAAAATAAACAAGTCGCGTAAGGCGAAATTACTACATTTAGTCAAGCTTTGGAACTCACAGAATGAAACTGAACGCACTGCATTTTTCCACAATGACAATAGTCCGCCGCTTGTGCAAAACGGAGTGAAACTGACGAGCCTGTTCAGCGCGGTAGTGGTTTCGCTGTGCTGCATAGCACGCTTTTCTGTACCTCTCTGATCGTTTCAACTTTCTGAGCGTGTTTTTAATCCAAACATATCATATCTATATGTTTTTGGAATCAGGAACCGACAAGTAATAAGATGAAATTGTTTTTAAATCGATTTCAGAAATTTAATTTTGATCATAATTTTTATATTTTTAATTTTCAGAGCTTGTTTTTAATCCAAATATAACATATTTATGTTTTTAGAATCAGGAAATGATGTAGAATAAGATGAACGTAAATTTGGATCGTTTTATATATAAAAAATATTACAATTTTCAGATTTTTAATGACCAAAGTCATTAATTAATTTTTAAGCCACCAAGCTGAAATGCAATACCGAAGTGCGGCCTTCGTCGAAGATTGCTTTACAAAAATTTCAATCAATTTGATTGAAAAATGAGGGTGTGACAGTGCCGCCTCAACTTTTACAAAAAGCCGGATATGACGTCATCAAAGGTATTTTTCGAAAAAAAGAAACAAAAGTCCGGGGATATCATTCCCAGGAACTCTCATGTCAAATTTCATAAAGATCGGTCCAGAAGTTTGGTCTGAATCGCTCTACACACACACACGCACAAACAGACACACACACATACACCACGACCCTCGTCTCGATTCCCCCTCTATGTTAAAACATTTAGTCAAATTTTGACTAAATGTAAAAAGAGAACTTTTGAAAAGCTTCTTTTGCCTTTTTTCGCCAGAAAATCAATGTAATTAAGACAAAAGCTCCTTACGTTGGGTTTTATATTTCTTGAGGTTGTATATAAAAACAAGTCGCGTAAGGCGAAAATACAACATTATTTTAGTCAAGCTCAGTCGAACTCACAGAATGAAACTGAACGCTCGTGGCAAAGGCAGTGAAATTAACAATCCAGAAAAGCGGGGTAGCGGTTGCGCTGAGGAGGATAGCACTCTTTTCGATATCTCTATTCTTTTTAACTCTCTGAACGTGTTTTTAATCCAAACATATCATATCTATATGTTTTTGGAATCAGGAACGGACAAGGAATAAGATAAAATTGTTTTTAAATCGATTTCGGAAATTTAATTTTAATCATAATTTTTATATTTTTAATTTTCAGAGCTTGTTTTTAATCCGAATATAACATGTTTATATGTTTTCGGAATCAGAAAATGATGAAAAATACAATAAACGTAATTTTGGATCGTTTTATAAAAAAAAAAAAATTTAATTACAATTTTCAGATTTTTAATGACCAAAGTCATCAATTAATTTTTAAGCCTCCAAGCTGAAATGCAATACCAAAGTCCGGCCTTTGTCGAAGATTGCTTGGCCAAAATTTCAATCAATTTTATTGAAAAATGAGGGTGTGACAGTGCCGCCTCAACTTTTACAAAATGCCGGATATGACGTCATCAAAGACATTTATCGAAAAAATGAGAAAAAAGACTGGGGATATCATACCCAGGAACTTTCATGAAAAATTTCATAAAGATCGGTCCAGTGGTTTACTCTGAATCGCTCTACACACACACACACACACACACACACACACACACACACGCACGCACGCACGCACGCACACACACACACACACACACACACACACACACACACACACACACACACACACACACCACGACCCTCGTCTCGATTCCCCCCTCTATGTTAAAACATTTAGTCAAAACTTGACTAAATGTAACAAGTCGCGTAAGGCGAAAATACAATATTTAGTCAAGTAGCTGTCGAACTAGTCACAAAATGAAACTGAACGCAATGCAATTTTTCAGCAAGACCGTATACTCATAGCATCGTCAGTCCACCGTTCAGGCAGTGAAATTGACAAGAAGAGCGATTTAGTAGTTGCGCTGAGAAGGATAGCACGCTTTTCTATACCTCTCTTCGTTTTAACTTTCTGAGCGTGTTTTTAATCCAAACATATCATATCTATATGTTTTTGGAATCAGGAACCGACAAGGAATAAGATGAAAGTGTTTTTAAATTGATTTGGACAATTTAATTTTGATAATAATTTTTATATTTTTAATTTTCAGAGCTTGTTTTTAATTCAAATATAACATATTTATATGTTTTTGGAATCAGAAAATAATGGAGAATAAGATAAACGTAAATTTGGATCGTTTTATAATTTTTTATTTTTTTTTACAATTTTCAGATTTTTAATGACCAAAGTCATTAATTAATTTTTAAGCCATCACGCTGAAATGCAATACCGAAGTCCGGGCTTCGTCGAAGACTACTTGACCAAAATTTCAACCAATTTGGTTGAAAAATGAGAGCGTGACAGTGCCGCCTCAACTTTCACGAAAAGCCGGATATGACGTCATCAAAGACATTTATCGAAAAAAGGAGAAAAACGTTCGGGGATATCAATCCCAGGAACTCTCATGTAAAATTTCATAAAGATCGGCCCAGTAGTTTGGTCTGAATCGCTCTACACGCACGCACGCACGCACGCACGCACACACACACACACACACACACATACACCACGACCCTCGTCTCGATTCCCCCCTCTACGTTAAAATATTTAGTCAAAACTTGACTAAATATAAAAAGAGTGGTTCCATCACGAACGTCCGTTTGTCTGTTTGTTTGTTTGTTTGTTTGTTTGTTTGTTTTTTATTTATTTTTTATTATAATTTTTTTCCGTCATTATCTTTCTTTCTTACTTTCTCCTGTTTCTTGTTCCTTGTTTCTTTTCTTGTTTATGCTACATACATGTGATTGTCCCCTGTTATATAGTGCCCCCTGTTATATAGTGCTATATGTCTTATGTAAAAACAATGTCCTGTTTGTATTAATGTTATGTACCACGCCTGAATTTCTCTATGAGATAATAAAGTATTCTTATTCTTATTCTTATTCTTATTATTGAAATCAATGACAGAAATGTATATCTTTGAAAATCTCCCTGACGTCTGCTGAAGTTTCAATTCGCCTTCGATCTGCTTTTAACTGTGGGGTGGGAAACATTTCAAGAACTCCGTTGTTCCCAGTCATGGCTATCGTGCTGTGTGAGACTATTCACCTCACGTTTAAAGCCAAAGTACATCCCTTTCAGTGAGAGTGGAAGAAGACTTAATTCTTTCGAACATGACAGAACGGCGACACTGCAAAAAGTAGGGTGCTAATGGTAACTTTTAGAAGATTTCAAATGTAGTTACGCTTCAAATTGATATCTCAAGACATGTCTTTCGTAATCCGACTTATTCTTTCCCTGAATTACACACAGTCCCTTGTACAAGCACACCATACCCCCTGCCCCCCCCCCCCCCCCCCCCCTCATAGTCTAACCTATGTTTTAGTCGGGAAATAAAAAGAAGGAAAAACGTGCCTCGAACTTTGTTTTAATCAAGAGGCTTTTATGAGTGGTTACACGCTTCTAACAAACAGAAATCCATTAACAGTTTCCTTGTGTACATGTTTGCAATCGATTGAAAACACATATCTGTTGAAGTATTCGCCAAGAAACAATGTTTTTTGCTCTCTCGTTGGAGAGTATTGATTTTGGACGTTGTCGACGTGAGAGTGTTGTCCTGACTAAACCAAACAAAACTGGCTCAACGTGACCTTATTGATGAGTTATCTGAGAATTGTAGACACAGCTGACCGATTTTAAAGTGCCAATAATCGACCAGCCGTTGACTGCCATGTACAATGAACAGCTGTCACGATCACCATATTATGTTCAGCAAAAACATGTCCATTTAACTCGATACCCACACAAAATTCCATCTGATTTAATACCACGCGAAATCCCATAATTACTTGTAACCACAGGCATATGATCTACAAGTTTCTACCCCCCTCCATTGGTTCTGTCGACGCCCGATTTTAACCACTTGCTTCCCTTTGTACAATAAACTGACCATAGAGCGTCGTCGTCCCGAACTAAATCTTTAAAATCTTTAAAACCGTTTGGAATTCTGGGTAGGGAAATCCTTTCATGATATGAAATTGACAGACAGAGACAGAGAGAGAGAGAGAGAGAGAGAGAGAGAGAGAGAGAGAGAGAGAGAGAGAGAGAGAGAGAGAGAGAGAGAGAGAGAGAGAGAGAGAGAGAGAGAGAGAGAGGGGGGATAAAGAGGGAGGGGGAAAGGGAGTTGGCTGTTGCAATGTTCTGTCAAGTTATCCCTAAACCTAAAATGCTATTCTCTGACAGGTGAGAGTAACCAGCTCTGCTCAACCCCCTTATCAAATAACCTGACACAACAGGATTCACAACGAAGAAGCCCAAAGAAGCCAGGCATTACTGACCAGTATATTTCGACAAAACTCCTTCCAACTGCCATTGAGTCCCGATAACAAAAACTGCATCATCCATGCAGCCATTGCCCGTTGGTTGAGCTCTAATGAGATGCAACTGAGATGCATGCACTGGGGTTCTTCAGTCATGACATGGAGCAAATGTCTTGTGTCATGTAAACGATTAGCACAGGCCATTGGTCAGTCAAAAGGTCGTCCGCTGGGCTTATGTGTCAACTTTAATCTGCTGACCTTTGTGTCACTGGACACAGCATGGCCACAACCATAGAGATATATCTTATAGACAACTGATATAGATCTGTCTTTATCTCTGTGGCCGCAACCATTCACGCCGTGGCGGAATCGACAAGAATTAAGTCGAGGAAGGGGGTAGGGTTAAAGGGAGTAAGGGTGACGGGTGATGAAGACAGAGGATGGAGAGAGAGAGAGAGAGAGAGAGAGAGAGAGAGAGAGAGAGAGAGAGAGAGAGAGAGAGAGAGAGCGAGAGAGAGAGAGAGCGAGAGAGAGAGACTCGGGGAGAGAGAGAGAGAGAGACAGAGAGACAGTGAGAGAGAGAGAGAGACAGAGAGAGAGACAGAGAGCGAGAAAGAGAGAGAGACTCGGAGAGAGAGAGAGAGAGAGAGAGAGAGAGAGAGAGAGAGAGAGAGAGAGAGAGATAGAGGGGAAGGATGAGTGTGACAGAGATCAAAGACAACTTGACTAATAGGCAGATAAACATAAAGACAGACAGAGAGACATGTAGTCAGACAGTTGGAGATTGACTGAGTGACTGACTGATCCGTATTTTACAAGGATCAAAATGTGCCGTTACTGAGATAGAGAGAAGATTTGCACGCACAGTTGTGCCAATTACAGACCAACCAGAGACAACAGACAGAAAGGAACAGATACACAAAAAAGACTGATACCAAACAGACAGACACTGTAACAAGAACAGAAGCTAGACACACAGGTGGCACGACTGAGCATGCACTTTTGCCATGACTGTGTTTTTGACCCCTAGCATCCGCATGAGCAAGCTACAAGGTTAAAAATACATTACAGACGGTTCCGGTTTCGTGTGACTTCGCAAACACCTGCACCTTGCAAGAGCATGGTGGTTGGTTATTCTTAGACGCTACGGGGATTGTTCACGATCTGGTTCAAGAACCGCACATGCACACATTCACAGGCGCACATCTTCAAAAAACACTGACATGGAGATACAGTTGATCGTGACACATGCACACACACACACACACTCACTCAAGCACGTATATGTTGCAGTCAATAAGTGAAAATAGTCAGTCATTACATGTAATGACTGTTTCATACAGGCATTACGTGTAATGACTACAATCTCTAGTCATTACGTGTAAGGCCTAAAAAAAAATAGGTGTGGTTACGGTAACCCGACCTACCCTATTTTTAGGGGCCGACCCTATAACTTTTTATTACATTTGTCCAAAAAAAACAAAAAACAAGAAGGGCAAAGCCCATACGACTCACATGCTTTACACATTTTTCCTACCAAAATACATGTGACCTTGACCCAAGGTCAAGGTCATCCCAGGTCATGCAACACAAAGCTGTTAATTCAAGACATAGGAAGTACAATGGTGCTTATTGGCTCTTTCTACCATGAGATATGGTCACTTTTAGTGGTTCACTACCTTATTTTGGTCACATTTCATAAGGGTCAAAGTGACCTTGACCTTGATCATATGTGACCAAATGTGTCTCATGATGAAAGCATAACATGTGCCCCACATAATTTTTAAGTTTGAAACAGTTATCTTCCATAGTTCAGGGTCAAGGTCACTTCAAAATATGTATACAATCCAACTTTGAAGAGCTCCTGTGACCTTGACCTTGAAGCAAGGCAAACCAAACTGGTATCAAAAGATGGGGCTTACTTTGCCCTATATATCATATATAGGTGAGGTATTGAATCTCAAAAACTTCAGAGAAAATGTGAAAAATGTGAAAAATAGCTGTTTTTTAGGCAACATTTATGGCCCCTGCGACCTTGACCTTGAAGCAAGGTCAAGATGCTATGTATGTTTTTTGGGGCCTTGTCATCATACACCATCTTGCCAAATTTGGTACTGATAGACTGAATAGTGTCCAAGAAATATCCAACGTTAAAGTTTTCCGGACGGACGGACGGACGTCCGGACGGACGGACGGACGTCCGGACGGACGGACGGACGGACGGACGGACGACTCGGGTGAGTACATAGACTCACTTTTGCTTCGCATGTGAGTCAAAAAAACGAGTGTAGAAAACGCAATGAAAGCGAAAGCGCCCGAGTCGCACACTTATTTCCCTGTGAAGTAGGTTTAATTTGTACACATTAGAAAAAAAAAGTTTTAAAAAAAAGTGATTGCCTACCTTCCTACCCTATTTTTTTGGCTATGTTACCGTAACCACACCTTTTTTTTGGGGGGGGGGGGGCTAATGACTAAACGTGGCTGTGTGGGGTCACAGTCAATAAGTGAAATCAGTGAATAGGTGAAATGTGATGGAACCATTTTTGATTAAAGGTTAATAGAAGCACATTCAATGCATGTTCAAGTTGTCTTGTTTTGGCGTGGTGTTAGTGATTTACAATCCAAGGTTAATTAATCGTCATAAGAAATAATAAAATAAACGCACTACTGACAATACTATAACCATTTTGACATCTTTTCATTTTGCAAATAAAGGAAATGAAAATCCCATGGTATATGTCTACAGAGATAAGCTTTAGCCAAAGAGATATATTGAATACATGTACAAAAAAATGTTAGTCATTACGCTTATTGACTGATTTCGCCTATTGGCTGTCACCTCTGACGATCCAGTCATTGCACGTAATGACTAGAGATTTTAGTCATTACACGTCATGCCTGTATGAAACAGTGATAACACGTAATGACTAAAATGTAATGACTGATTTTACTTATTGACTGTAACATATACACGCATGCACTCACCGGACAGTCTGACTCGCCCCTTCAAATCTCTCTCTCTCTCTCTCTCTCTCTCTCTCTCTCTCTCTCTCTCTCTCTCTCTCTCTCTCTCTCTCTCTCTCTTAAATCTTAATCCTTGTTAAATAAAGTTCAATTCAATTCAATTCTCTCTCTCTCTCTCTCTCTCTCTCTCTCTCTCTCTCTCTCTCTCTCTCTCTCTCTCTCTCTCTCTCTCTCTCTTTTTCTCTCTCGAGGGCTGGATGTAAGAAAGCAGACCACTGCTTAACCTATTAACCTCGTTGAATAAAGAATTGTCATAATCATTGTCACTGTCATTCTCTCTCTCTCTCTGTCTCTCTCTCTCTCTCTCTCTCTCTCTCTCTCTCTCTCTCTCTCTCTCTCTCTCTCTCTCTCATATAGGCAAACTGGTCTAAGAGGACGTTAAACCCCAATAATTAATCAATCTCTCACTCTCTTTCTGTCTCTGTCTTTCTCTCTGTCTCTCTCTGTGTCTATATCTCTCTCTGTCTCTATGTCTCTCTGTCTGTCTGTCTGTCTCTCTCTCTCTGCCTCTCTCTCTCTGTCTCTCTCTCTCTCTCTTTGTCTCTGTCTGTCTCTGTCTGTCTGTCTGTCTATCTATCTATCTCTCTCTCTCTCTCTCTCTCTCTCTCTCTCTCTCTCTCTCTCTCTCAATCGCTCTCACTCGCTCTCTGTCTGTCTGTCTGTCTCTCTCATATCTAGGCAAACAAGTCTAAGAGGACGTTAAACCCCCAACATAAATCAATATCTCACTCTCTATCTGTCTGTGTCTCTGTCTTTCTCTCTGTCTCTGTCTGTCTGTCTGTCTGTCTGTCTGTCTGTCTCTCTCTCTCTCTCTCTCTCTCTCTCTCTCTCTCTCTCGCTCTCTCTCTGTCTGACTCTCTATTTTTTATATTAAATAATTTTTAAGCATTGCTAATGAATCAAACTGCATCTTATTGGTTGCTTGACATGTTCATGGTGTAATTTGTACTGTAGTTAACTTAACTTCAATTTCTTCTTGTTATTGTGTTACCGCTCAATGGGCGAGGGCCGGATGAAAAAAAAAGCATGAGTACATTGTTTATTCTGCTACCCTCGAAAAATAAATGTCAATTCAATTCAAAATTTCAATTCTATTCAATTTAATTCTCTCTCGCTCTCTCTATCACACACACACACACACACACACACACACACACACACACACACACACACACACACACACACACACACACACACTCACACACACACACACACACACACACACACACACTCACACACACACACGCGCGCGCGCGTATCACCCCCCCCCTTCTTTTCCTATCATCTTTCAGTACCCTCACCATTCCACCCCCGCCCTCCCACCGCCAACCCTCAACACACCTGACATGTTCATGCTGCCTTCCAACCCAGCAGGTTTCGAGCAATAGAAAAATAGCTCAGCCAGTCACCTTCAGGGCGAAGTTCAAACGGAACGCATGAGAATCAGACAGACAGAGAAAGGTTAGCAGTGGAGTGTCAAAAACAGGGTTTCGGCGCCTGGAGGTAGCTACCGAACACTTGTCTATTTAAAGGTAATCCAGTTGCTTTCTCTGCCAACTGTATTATTTGCCTGAATTAATGTCGTAATTGACACCGAAGTCAATGTGGAAACTTCATTCAGCCCCCAAAAAGCCTCGCTCTGCACAAAATGCAGTCAGGCGGTTGATTCTTGGTATGTTTCCGAATGGATGGATGTTCGTGTCACATGTAAAAACCTCGGCAGACCTGAGATAGCGAGCAGAAGTGTTTGCACGGCAAGGACTGTGCCTTTGACGAAAGCCACGGCAAGGACTGTGCCTTTGACGAAAGCCACGGCAAGGACTGTGCCTTTGACGAAAGCCACGACAAGGACTGTGCCTTTGACGAAAGCCACGGCAAGGACTGTGCCTTTGACGAAAGCCACGGCAAGGACTGTGCCTTTGACGAAAGCCACAGCAAGGACTGTGCCTTTGACGAAAGCCACGGCAAGGACTGTGCCTTTGACGAAAGCCACGGCAAGGACTGTGCCTTTGACGAAAGCCTGACTGCAGAGTAGAAATTCGTTCCTGGAAATTGTTTCATAAGTGACACCAACAAACCGAATTCAGCAAGGAATTCATGTCATGCACAAAGCAGCCAGGCAGTTGGTTGCTGGCACGTGTCCAAGCGGAGGGATGCTGATACCCAGTGTAAGATCCTGGACACGTTCGTGGTGGTGTGTATGATGGCTTACACGGGTGAGAAACATGTTTATATGACAATTACAACTTTGGGTCCCATTGGCCTGAAAAGGGGAGACAGACAGACAGAAAGAAAGATATAAAAGTAAGAAAAGACAGAAAGAATGGAAAGAAAAATCGAACAAGAAAAGAAAAGGATTCGTACAATCAAACAAACAATCATTTAAACAAACAAACAAACAAACAAACAAACAAACAAACAAGCAAAGCAAAAAACCAACCAACCAACAAACAAACATACAAACAAACATATTAAAAACAAACAAACAAACAAACAAACAAACAAACTAGTAAAGAAAAGGGGATTCAATTCGTTCAAAGGATGTAGAAGCGATGTTCATTTGACATTAGTTTTCAGAGGTTTTTGTCAAATCTGACTGTATTGTTCAAATCACAATACACAATCCTCAGCTCATATAAAAAATAAAACAACAAATAAAAGAAGATTTTGTCCTCATATAAATTAAAAACGTGCAAAGGAAAGTAACATATTACAGATACATAATCCCTTACTCATAACAAAATAAAATAAAAATACAGATGATTTGGCTCTCGTGAAAAGGTCAGAGGCTCTGTAAAAGCACGTCCATCCAATTAGTAAGTGTGATGTTAATGTCAGACAGTAATAACACTCACCGAAAAAATATCGAACTGCTGCTTAAAAGGTTTGATGATGAGAAGGTTACCGTGAATGTAATATATCCATATATAGCTATTCTGATGGACACGTGGGGGAATTCGGGGGCTGTGATTGGATGGTCTCTTCCGATCATCAAAGCATAATGCTACGGAAGTCGGCCATTTTTGCCAATATCCAAAAGCATATTGGCAATAATAAAGACGCATGGTTCCGGTTTACCAATCTGTACCACACGATGTTTCAACGAGTCGACAACAGCATACACTGACAACTTGAAATTCTTCTCGGGAAGGGTTTTCAGCTTTACAAATGTCGATAGCATACCCTTTTCTGCTAACTTCCCGATGAAACAGGACTAAACCAATTATTTTCTGTCCCTAAACACCACAACATGCTTAAAGTCAAAAGATGTAGTACAAACAGGGGAGTAAAACGGAAAAGCCGTTTTTGTGTGCCTGTGTGAGATCAGTTGCCGACTGACACAAACTTTCGCATTCGGCTTTTCTTATCTCGTAACTCCACACTAAATACCACACTTCCCCTCTGAAGTATTGATGTACAACCCATGGCACTAACATTCATGTAGTCGTTTATAACTGAGGTTGAAAAATTCGCTTCATGACGAGACAAGTATAAATGCCATTCACCCAAACTGAAAACTTCGCTGCCGTCTGCTCGCGTTGTACGGATTAGCTGTTCTCTTCTCCTCCCCTTGTTGCCTCCTAGTTCTTCAGTTGTTTCTAGTTTTCTGTTGATGTTGTGTTTTGGTCTTCTTCATAAGTAGTCTTGTTCAAAATTTAAAAAACTCAAACTTCTTTTTGTTGTATACGAATGAACTAATAAAAAGCTGTTTAACAGCTGTGTTGTCAAATCGAGTTTTTTTTCCCAAGTCAGTGTGGCGCCTGCGCAAAACTAATGCGCATAAGAAACAGCGTCTGCTATCAAAACCTGAGATCAACGCATCGACGCAAAAACTGTCATTTTGTAAGTTTGGAACAACAAATCAAGGTCAGAACAGCTATATAATCGCTATTGTATTTTCAGCGTAGCAATAGGGTCCGATATTTAGACTCGAACAAGTATAATGCGACTCGTCTTCGACTCGTCGGCATTATACTTGTTCGAGTCTAAATATCGGACCCCATTGCTACGCTGAAAACACCATAGCTGTTCATATTAACTGTCTTATTCTCCATAGCTTTGTACAATTTTGTTACATGCATTTTCAGTCCTTTACATAAGTATAACGTATATCAAATGGCAACAAGAATGTGTTCTCTTTACTTTGTTCCAGTAATACTCCAGTTAGACAATAATAGGGGGCCTACAGACATGCAACAAAAGACGAAGTATCTATTTTTTAAATGTTGTACTTTTTTAATTTTTTTTATAATTGTTAGTGTTCAAATCCATGTCACAACTGTTGGTTTCCATGTTACGAAGTTGACGTCCTATAAACCCCTTGTAATTTACTGAGCGTAGACAAACAAAATGTAAAAAATATTTATAATTTTGTATCTGCGCCGGCCAAGGATATATTACATGGAACCAGTTCTTATTAATGAAATCAATTTGTATCGTTTAAATGAAGAAAAGAAATGTCAACTTCTTAACATGGTTTCGATTGGTACGCTGCTCTGGAGAATAACCCAACAGTAACAGACGCGGTCTTCGAACATTGGTATATCAACACCCCCCAGTTATAACCGGCGACTCAGCTTTTATCACGGATTCTTCGACAACAATTCAAACTAAATATACACTTGAAGTGAATGTCAATATGAAAACAAACATACATTATACACAGAACACGGATATACAAACCTTAACACAGTAAAAAAAAAAGGAGCTTCAGAAAATTCAAAACACATTTCCAGTTACTGGCGTACAATAAGTTGTATTGATTTGCGTGCTGCGATGTGAGTCTAATTAATGCATCTAGGCAGACTATAGCTAAAAGATAGTAAATAATTAAGAATTCTTGAAATATGAAATATTACCATGCATGCATATTTTTTTGTATCGTACGAACGAACAAACAAACACACAAACAAACAAATAATGTAAAAATACAGATAAAGTTCATGCGTTGTTCAATACGGCAAACATAAGTAACAATAAATCAACATGGTCAATGTTAACTTTTTTGTGTACATAAAACAGATCAGGAAAGAATAAAAGCTTACATTAGGGGACAAAAATCATGTTAATAAATACATGTATGTCATACCGAACTGCACGAGATAAAAGGTATTAGGTACAACAAATAACAACCAAATTACATTTTAACTCGGTGAAAAAGAAGTTGTGTGGGCCATACCAATTAATTTCAAAACACATCACTCCTGCGTGTATAAATGCAAACGATTATTTTAAAAAGGCACTTGAGTTTACAATTATATAAGAGGAAAAGGAGCAATCGATCTGTTACTTCTTAATCATGATCACTAGTGACAATGAATTGGTCCACTCCATCGATCCACTTAAGGTGAAACCGTACAAACTGCAACCAGGAATGGGTTCCCACAAAGCCAAACCAAAAGCATTCTGTCGTGCCCCAGCAAATTAATGCACTGGAATATAAATATCCAAAATCGTACTTGAAGTTGAATGTTTGAGTTTCAAGGAAAACAGTGTGCAATCGATATTAAAGGCACAGTTCTTCCCGTGAAAAACATCTCACATCTCCCCAGGCATTGGATAAGACCACCACCAAGACGGATACTAAAAATCAACATCCTGACTGACTCCTCGTAATTTATTAATGAATTAACCTCGAAGACTGGCTTTTGAGAAATTATTCCATGGACAAATTCCGACAGAGAGCATACATGAATTAACTTCGAAGACTGGCATCAAAGGCTTTTGAGAAATTATTTCATGGACAAATTTCGACAGAAAGCATACATGAATTAACTTCGAAGACTGGCATCAAAGGCTTTTGAGAAATTATTTCATGGACAAATTCCGACAGAAAGCATACATGTTGTTAGTTGTTGGCATGTATCCACGCGGAGGGTTGGTCCTATCCCATGTAAACGCCTGGCCAGATGCGATATGGTGAGGCGAATTGTGACCCTCCACCACGGAATGAGTCGCATGTCACCCTTGCATGATTTTCATATTTTTACATTTTCCTAAAGAGTTTTTTATGCTCTATCCAGTGGTGAAACCCGTTTTAGAAAAGAGCGAAAACTGTTCGAGTTATAAGCCTGTGACTAAGGTGACCCTCACACTGTTACCAGACACTCCCCGGACTTATATTAAGCCTAGCGCAGAACCGCGCGAGATGACATGCGACTTATTTCGCGGTGGAGGGCCACAATTGTTTACACGGGAAGGTGTGTGCCTTGAAACAGTCCAACGCAAAAGTTTAATGGGACGTATACCCCTCGATGTTAATGCACTGTATAATATCAGAAATACCCACAACCGTGCCTAGAAGCATTTCGAAGAGGTGCAAAAAATAGTAACTTGAAAAGGCATACTATCAAATATAAAGGATTGAGATGGAACCCTCTTCATCTATAAAGTACACCAAGAGTACGTGGAAAATAGATGAACAAAAAGGCAGACCCAAACAATCAATGGACACTATTTTGTGAAATTAAAGGAGGCAAATGTGATAGAGAAAAATCAAAACCGTTTTTGTCTTTTGTAATAAAGTGAACAAAACGCAAGGCGCACATATGTACTAGAAATAGGCAGATCCCAGACGCGCCTTTGTAAGAAAGGATAGGGGGGGTGAGGGGTGGGGGGTGAGGGGTAGGGGGGGGAGAAGCAAGGTACTTTTGAAACGGTAGCAAAGTTGGTAAGAAAACTATTGGAACTCACAACCTTAACCCAAAGGAAGACTAGGAAGCGCAACAGCGCCTGCAGTACACCGTCTACATTGAATACAAGCAAAACAATTGTGAGAAATAACTATAGACGAAAATCCAAAAACCGTGCAATAATGCTCCACTCAGAACGAACAAAATCGTGCAAGCGAGCGAATAGCAAATCCCTCCTGAGAAGAATAGTGTGAGAAATGACAAGATGCAAATTCAAAACCGTGCAAGAATGCTCCATTCACAAGGAACGATTAATCGTGCAAGCCAGAAAGCGCCCAAGCCCTCCTAAGAGGGGTACCCAAAAGGACCCCTTGCAGCTGAAAGAGTAAGGTAAGCGTGTCAGTACGAAAACAAGCAAACTCAGATGTTATTTTTCTAAAGTGGGAAAAAAGTGTTGATAAAAGTGCAAGGCAAGATTAGTAAACGTCTAGATTATACTCCTACAAAGGCTAGTGTACGGCGCTTCCTTGTCAAGGACTATGAGAGTGCAAGCAAAGTTAATAAAAAGATGAACACAAAGCACAATCCACGCTCGAGCACTCACGTTTACCTCCTCCGCCGTCCATTTTTCCTGAGTCGTTGTTGTCCGCCTTTACCGCCGAAGCTGTCGATCCTTGGACATGAAACATGACTGGTCAGCTCTTGTGCCACGTACACACTCACAAACACAATGACTATGCTACTGAATACAGATTTCTGTTCGTTAATTGCTAACAACGAACGAGTCAAAGCCGCCTAGAATAGCAAGGTCAAGGTTTACGTAACAGGGTTCTTTGGCGTGTTGTAACGAAACGAACAGGACCTGCTTCAGTTCTGGCTCATCTCACGACGAAGGGAGTTGTTGTTTTCGTCTTTATCCTATTTTCCGACTGGGCGCGATCGCGGTATATAGGGGTAATATCCGTGGAGGGTGAGAGGTAAGACTCGTCACACGTATGTACACACACACGGACACAAACGCCTCAGTGTAAACAGGTTGCAGCGCCAAGACCTATGCTTGGCAGGGGAAAATGCGAGCAAAACACACTGGGGTGCAAAGTCTTGGATCGTCACTGAAGGGACTGTGGATTTTTTGTAAGGTCTCTGCGTGAGTTCTTTACTCCGCCTGATTGGGAACAGTGCAGCCTTGGGAATCCAACAGCGACTTCAAAGGTTCTATGCTCCCTTGTTGCACACACGTCTACAGCCAACCCCAAGCACACACAGCGAGAAGACAGGAACCCTCCCAACAACAAAAAGAGACATCAACGATCGTTAAAACGTCCGAGTTTTGTTTCCTCCACGCGATTTTTGTTTGATTCCTTCACCTTCCACAATGTGTCATTTATGACACTCGTCGATACGTGATTGTGGCAAAGAACAAATCACCAACCCGTTCCCAGTACGCCTGTCGAAGACGCCAAATCACGTCCCTAGTAATGTGTCGAAGAAGAAGAAGAAGAAAACAACTAACTTATTTCACATGGAGAAAAAGTCACGAAGATGATACAACTTTGTTCCTAGTTTTGACAGCTGCGACACTGGATCGACTCGACAGCCGGCTGGAATTTTGCAGTGACTTACAACGGACTACTTTGTCAAATAGAAAACGTCTGAGTAAAGAAAAAAACCGGTTACAGTTGCATAGGGAACTTTATATGGGCTGTCACGGCTGTGTTTTCATTGAAAACTTCGTAGACTAACAACGGGTTGCTTTTCTCAAAGAACTATTTTCAACGGACTTTCGCGGGATTCCCTTCACAAACTACTTCGTCGACGGTCAAGGGCTACTTTTCACTGAAATCTTCTCCGTCGACCGGCGAATCACTTTTTCACAGGAAACGTCTCCGACGACTTATTACGACAACTTCTCAGTTTGGCTACCACAACTACTTTTTCAAAGATAACTTCTGAGTACGCAGTCACGGGTAACCAGGCTTTTTTTTATTCACCGAAAACGTCTCCGTCGACTGACAACGGCTACTTTTTCATCTTGGGGAATTCCGGAACACACACAGTACAGGTCTTCTGCTGGGACTTCCCTTGCTCGCGGTGAGGAGTTGTCCGAGCAAGGCAATCAGCACTTCGTTAAAGTTTAATTCTCCTTAGCACAGCCGACACGGGTCCAGCCGTCTTTATGGATAGTGCTCGTGCTGCCCGAAGCGTCAAGAGACACTCATCACAGACACCAACAAACTCCTCACAATCATCTCAGAGAGCAGGGTACGACGGAGTAGATGAAGCTTTGAGAGGGGGAGTGGGGGGAAAGAGGTTCTATGGGACTTTTTCTTCAAAACCTCGGCGTGAATTATTAACGACGGAACAGTGTAGCTACACAAACAGTAGCCATGTAGGTAACGTAACGCTTCGTAGCTGCTGCGATCTTTTGTGAGCCTTCTTTGTTTGACCACGTTTCCACGTCCACCAGTCTACCTTCTACTCCTTACTCTGGCTCCATTGTGCATGCAGAGTAGCAACACACCGCAAGAGCCAAAATAATATTGCTACAGTGTTGCCTACTTCAAGAAATAAAACAGGAAAAATCCATAAAACTCTTTTTGTCAAAAGCGTGTAAATAAATGAGTGTTGCTTCGCAGGTGCGTGACGTTGTGAAGACAGCGAGGCTAGACCATTGCGGTTGCATTGTTTTACATATTCCCTGGGAGGGATAGGAACAAAGCCTGCCACGGTGTTCCTTTGTCCCTAAAACGCAGAGACCTGCATGGCATATTACACTTCGTCAGAAATCGAGGAAGCGTTACTGGCTTGCTGAAATTAACTGTTTCAGTTAATTGTGAATGTGAAAGCTTCAAATGTGTATATATGTATTTATATGTCTGTCTGTTTGTTTGCCTGGTTGGTTCCTTTATTGATTGATTTGGTGTTGGTTGTTTGTGTTTCTTGGTGGATGTCTGTCTTTCTGCTTTCGTATGTGTATGTAAGTCTGTCTTTCTGTCTGCGTATGCTTGCTTGACAACCTGCTTGTTGGTCTGCCTGCTGCGCCTGTCTGTATGTCTGTCGGTCGGTCGCTAGGTCGCCCTTTCTAACTGCCTGTCTACCTTCCTGCCTACCTTCCTGCCTACATACCTGTCTACCTGATTAGATCAATGCACACGACACTGCTTATGTGTTGTATGCATAAAAATTGGTTACTCTGTTTTTAGTCGCGCGTGTGTCTCCAAATGCGCCCGCACAAATGAAGGGTATAAATATCTAAAGGCAAACTACGTCTTCCGGATCACACGCAAAGCAGACCCTTCTATGCTGGAACCTTGCGCCGCCATTCGTACAAGGGCGATAGACACGTACTGTTGGGAAATAACCCTGTGGGCGGGTTTCGTGGACTGCGGAAGAGTTGCGCCTCTTCGTAACAGTGAGTCAAATTACCGTCACGATCATCAGAAAATTGCATGTCTCATTTTTGAAGTTTTGCCTGAGAAAAATAATCTGAGACAGAATAATTTGCTGGGTTTTTTTTTCTTCCATGTGACGTCTGCTCCCCCTTTTCACATGTTATAGAAGTGATCGAGAGCAATAGAATAGAATCTCTGCTGCAAAAGTGCCTGACAAAGAGTCATGCAAGTATGTTATGATCGTGACGTTATTGCCAAGCGTCACAGTGACATTTGAGCTCTGATTTGCATTGCGTGCAGTGTCTCTCGATGTGGCGTCCTGTTCCTTCTTGTTCGTTCTGTTGTGAGTTCGTGGGCTGCGACTTCCACGTATTCTGGTTGGCACGAGTGGGCTTTTACGTGTACGGTCGTTTTTCCCCGCCATTTTGGCAGTCATACTCTGATTTGGGAGTATGAGAGGATGGCCACTCTCACTGAAAGTAGATCTTGATACCTCAGAAGGCGTTGAGCTGAATTTTTTGGGGTTACCCTCACAGTGAAAGTAGTTCTTGATACTTCAATGTGCCCTGAGCTGATTTTTTTTTTTTTTTACGCGGGAGTGTACAATGCGGAATTCACCATACGAGCTTTTTGTCCCAGGCCATAAATCAATCGGGGAAACACCCTTGACAGCTTGGCGGGAAGAGTTGTCAAATCCGCGATCGCTAGTATACTTATGGACTGTGAGAGTTTATCCCCCAGATGTTCGTCTGCCGCCAAGGGAGGACAAAACCCAAAGAAATGATGTACACGCACTCTCCGACCACTACAACCCGTGGCTGAAACGACTTTTAATGGCTTTTTCGAAAATGTTTTCAAAAACTAGATAGCTACTATCCCGTTTTAACCACCATGTAAACCACCATTGACGCCATCCTTCCATTCAGTCACATCAATGCCAACCATTTCTGCCCGACTGCTTTGTGTGCAGAGCAGACTTCTTTTTTTCAATTTCTTTTCTTTTGAGTCAGTGACACATATGACCATCCGCAAAAATTAATGACAATTGGTACACACCATTTGGCTAGAGTAGATTTCGGATAAGTTTTTGTTGTTTTCCCTTCTCGATCCTATTATATTTTTATCCCGTTGCATGAACATTCGGGTCGCTTCCTCCCAGTGGAAAGCTAGCAGCAACAAGAGTCGCGATGTACATATGCGTGCGTGTTGAGAGGTAATCAGACAACTGCAGAATGACTGAGGTCTTTTACGTGTCACTTTGGCGACACGAGCGTTGGCCATGGATACCGTCTCTGGCCTGGATTCGAACCCGCGAGCCGAGGATCGCCAGTGTTGTGCTCTACCAACTAAGCTACCAGGCCCCCTAACTACATATCAGTTTGGCATAATACTCTTCTCCCGCAAAAGAAAGTTACAGCATGGTTTCCCCGTTTTTACCCCCAACAGCTTCATACCACTTTCCGCCATTAAAAATGACGCGTTTGACCATAATTATGAATTGCAGTCAAAGAGTGAACTAAAGACAGGAAATAAAAGGTATCTTCCTGCCTAGATATCAGCCTACCTGCTTAGATTCATGCACACAAGACTGATAATGTGTGTATGGGAAATTGTCGCTCTCTTCTTAGTCGTGTACGTGTCTATCTATGTGCCCGCAGCAATGTACTCAATAATACATCGAAAGATCACAACGTCAGTACACGAGACGCACACATCCCTATAATATGTTCACCCTGGACAGGCGGAACGGATCCAGATAGACGTACAGTGGGGCCTCTTTTAAGACCTTAAGACTTCCTCCTTTTTAAGACCCTGTTTTCTCAGACTCTTTGTTCATAATCTCTGTAAATGTACCCCCATTTTGTAGACTCCCCCCTATTTGAGACCTGATTTTTTCCCGATTTTTCGAAGTCTTAAAAGGGGGGGTTCCCACTGTACAAGATTGTGTCCAAGATAAGGGGGGTATCTTTAACGCCCCGAAGCATTCCTTACAACATAAATTATACGTTCTGCTCTCCTCCTAAGCCCGAGAGAGAAAAAAAAGCAAGCTACATCAAAGTTTAATCAAGCATGGAAGGGGAAAAGGCAAAAGCTGTCATTTATTCCCTGACGACAAAGTAATTAAATTAACCAATGAATGAATGATGTTTGGAGTCAGTGAGCTAGCGCAATAGCGTGTACGTAACCCACACACGCATGTTCATCAGTAGTCGAAACAAATAAAATATAAAACAGTGTTAGGCGCATTAAGGCCTTCCTTTGCTCCTTCAAAGCCATTACATGAAATTCCTTCGCGTGCAGAGATAGTGGTAACTAACCGTCGATTCTTCCACCTATTAGACACAAATCAACAAGTCGCGCAAGGCGAAAATAAAACATTTAGTCAAGCTCAGTCGAACTCACAGAATGAAACTGAACGCATTGCATTTTTTCCGCAAGACCGTACACTCGTAGCATCGTCTGTCCACCGCTCGTGGCAAAGGCAGTGAAATTAACAATCCAGAAAAGCGCGGTAGCGGTTGCGCTGAGGAGGATAGCACGCTTTTCTATATCTCTATTCTTTTTAACTTTCTGAACGTGTTTTTAATCCAAACATATCATATCTATATGTTTTTGGAATCAGGAACAGGCAAGGAATAAGATAAAACTGTTTTTAAATCGATTTCGGAAATTTAATTTTAATCATACTTTTTATATTTTTAATTTTCAGAGCTTGTTTTTAATCCCAATATAACATATTTATATGTTTTTGGAATCAGAAATGGATGAAGAATACGATAAATGTAATTTTGGATCGTTTTATAAAAAACACACATTTTAATTACAATTTTCAGATTTTTAATGACCAAAGTCATTAATTAGTTTTTAAGCCTCCAAGCTGAAATGCAATACCAAAGTCCGGCCTTCGTCGAAGATTGCTTGGCCAAAATTTCAATCAATTTGATTGAAAAATGAGGGTGTGACAGTGCCGCCTCAACTTTTACAAAATGCCGGATATGACCGTCATCAAAGACATTTATCGAAAAAAAGAAAAATAATGTCTGGGGATATCATACCCAGAAACTCTCATGTAAAATTTCATAAAGATCGGTCCAGTAGTTTACTCTGAATCGCTCTACACACACACACACACAGACACAGACACAGACACAGACACACACACACAGAGACACACACACACACACACACACACCTACACCACGACCCTCGTCTCGATTCCCCCTCTATGTTAAAACATTTAGTCAAAACTTGACTAAATGTAAAAAGTAACATCGTTGTAAC
>NW_027126847.1:15000-17500 GCF_037325665.1 Littorina saxatilis | reverse complement strand
GTCGACATAATGTGATAGCTTGTTACAGAATTGGGTAACGATTTATTCAAAGAATATTGTCCAGAGGCTTTAATAAATTAAGCAATAACAATGCAAGCTAACTCAGTGAAAAAAGCGACAAATAAGGACTAATTATGGGAATTCCGTTCTTCTGAACTGCTATTTCGCTGTGATGCACGTCATGAGCATACCTTCAAAAGTAACAATGTTAATTGCACTCCATTTCTCACTTTAAAAAAAAAAGTAGAATCATTGACCAATAGAAACAAACGATTTTGGATTTTTTTGTGCATATTCTTGGAAATAAATACCTGAAAATGTAACCCTACCCTCTAAATGGTGACATCATGACAGCGAAACTGAAAAAAATACCGAACAAGTCATGTGAAGCGATAATAAAACATTAAGTTGGTTTAAAACTAAAAGATCAACATTGGAATCAGGGACGAGTCATTAACAATGCTAGTGAGATTTGGCTAGCCGAAACCAGAAGACCGAGACGGGTTGCCTCCGCGAAGCATATGAACAAAACGGGCGATTTTTCTCATTTGAGCAGATTTTCACACAAAGCATGACATATCTGTTTATACATTGGGATCCAGGAAATCCAAAGGATACAATGCAATAACTTTTGAATCTGTAATCAAAAGTGTTATTGTTATTTGCAATTTTTAGAATGTTATGTAACACATTTTATAATACATTTCATAACTTGACGAAATGTAAAACAAGTCGCGTGAAGCGATATAAAAACATGTAGTCAATCTATACTAAACACTAAAAGGATAAACTAAAAAAAAAAACAGTCATCGGTGAGACAAAATTCAGATAGTCTCGGCTAACCATACCCGAAAACCGTCACGGGTTACACTCGTCTCCGCGAAGCATACTCAACCTGTTTTCTTTAATTCTGAACGCGTTTTTAAAGTAAACATAACATATGTATATATATTTTAAATCATGAGAAGATAAGAAGTACAATGCAGAAGTGTTTGAATCTGTAATGAAATATTCGTTTTTGATGACAATTTTAATGAGCGAACTAATTCGCTTATTTTGAAGCTACCTGGCTCAAATGCAATATCAAAGTCCCGACTTAGTCAAAGATTACTTGACAGTTCCGCCTCAACTATCACAAAAACGGAAATGACGTCATCAAAAGACTGTGGCAGATTACCTTAACGCATCCTAGTATATCCACTACAAACTGAACTGTGTGGCATACTACCTGGACGCTGTCCCAGTATATCCACTACAGACTGAACTGTGGCATAATACCTGGACGCTGTCCCAGTATATCCACAACAGACTGAACTGTGGCATACTACCTGGACGCTGTCCCAGTATATCCACTACAAACTGAACTGTGGCATTGTACCTGGACGCTGTGTCAGTATATCCACTACAGACTGAACTGTGGCATATAGTACATGGACGCAGTCCCAGAATATCCACTACAGACTGTACTGTGACATAGTACCTGGACGCTGTCCCAGTATATCCACTACAGACTGAACCTTAATGTCTTGCATTTTCTACAATAACTACTCTGCACACAAAGAAAACCCAACCCCTCTCGCACGCACACATGTAAGTACGCACGCATCAACACTCACTCACACACACACACACACACACACACACACGCACGCACGCACGCACACACACACACACACACACACACACACACAAACGAACACGTGCGCGCAACGCTCGGCCACACACACACACACACACACACACACACACACACACACACACACACACACACACACACACCTAGATAATGCATCATCTGATATGTTTCCTTGTTCATATGCTTTTTTTAAGTCATAAACGTAATTAATGAATGGTTTTACTGGGATTTTGTGCAGCGTGTTGTATTATCTGCGTTGTTGTCGGATTTAAATACTCTCTCAAAAACTGGGTATCTAATCACGACCGAAAAGATTTTCCCCTTTTCGATTAAAAAGTACAATGAGATTTAGTCAGAACCATAACATCATTCTTCCAAAAACACTTATTAACATCCATATAAAAGAAACACAACTCTGTTCATCAAATTATCTCACCCTTTGCAAGAAACGTATGGCGAAGCAGACGACACTTGAGGCACATTTCGCGCCGCGGTGCAGATGACGCAATTAACTCTCGTGACGAAACGATTGGTTCGTGACGTCGCGTCATCAACCGTTCATGAAAGGCCCTTGTATGAACGACATTCTTTCTGTTGGGATGACGTGTGAACCTCATCATTAGTGACTTGGAAAATCGGTCGGATTTAGGTATCCCCGAAGTCGGTCGGAATTGGATACACTTACCCTACACTCTTCCACACTGACAGGCGCGCGCGCACGCACGCACGCACATATGCAACAATAACAATAACAAAAATCAAACTTTTAAAAGCACTTGAAAGTTAACAAACCAAAGCAACTATTGATTCCCTACGATTATATGATCGTGACTGGCTCTCTTTCCAAGTTGGAACGTTTTCAAT
>NW_027126847.1:0-10000 GCF_037325665.1 Littorina saxatilis | reverse complement strand
TCAAGAGGTCTTTAACTGCAATCAAGACAATTGCGTCAGGATGTTTGCGTGAAAGAACAGTAAATGCCAACTTCTAACGGCCGCTTGGAACGACAGCCAAAAGATACCCTGGACATTTTTTACCGGACGATTCAAGCTTTTTGTCGTGAAAAGTAACGATCGTGCGGAGCACCACTGACTGGCCAGGCTTTTTAATGGAATAACAGCATTCTTTCATTTGCACATGTATTAACATTCAGCATCCTGGGATCTTTTTGTTAAATTAATGTTTGGCCAATTTACGTGGGTGTTTGTTGCCAAATAAATTATTTCTAAAAAGAAAAAAAACATAACATCCTGTACAGCAAGCCACGAGGCTGTAGATGCTTGCTACACGTCAAAGCACAATGGTGCTCTTATCCCGTGTAAAAGACTCTAAGGTTCTCTTGTGCTTTACGTTATCGTTTACACGCAAAGAAAAGTGTCATAGAAGAAATAGTTGTCAATATTACAGTATGAGGGAAGCTGGACGAGATGTTTGAAGGGTTAATAACGCTTCGGCTACGTCAGTCAGGACAGCCACGGATAATTAGTTTGTTTTAAGCGTGTTTTATTCAGTTTCTTTGATATAACAATAAACACTAACAACATTAAGAACGTTACCAAGCAGACTGCTTATGTACACGTTCTAAAAGGATAATCAATACACATCCAGATAACAGAAAATGGCGAACAAGTGGTAACTTCAACACCTAGTTTCATAATATTTCATTCTTATTTCATATAAATGAAATGGAGAGAGAGAGAGAGAGAGAGAGAGAGAGAGAGAGAGAGAGAGAGAGAGAGAGAGAGAGAGAGAGAGAGAGAGAGAGAGAGAGAGCGAGAGAGAGAGAGAATTAGTTTTGTAAAACACAAAACCCCGACCCTTCTTTTGTGAGCAGTCAAGCTGTAGGATCATGGCCTATCTGTTCAAGCGGACGTGTATGGATATGGCCCAGGGCCGGACTAGGCTAAGAGGAGGGGGGGTAGCCAGTGGGGGTCAGGGGGCGAAGCCCCCTGAAGCTGATGGGTAGGTCATATTCTGAGATAGCAAAATGGTCGCTCCTTGCATGAAACGGCATAAAATAAACAATAATAAAAATGTTTTAAATAAGTGAGGTACATGTTTAGGCTAGGGGGGGGGGGGAGTTGCGCAACCCCCATAACCCCCCCCCCCCCCCCCCCCGGTAGTCCGACCCTGCTTGCTGTCAGCCGTACTTGACATTCGTTTGGATTTACACTATGATTTCAGCGGCAAGGCAAGTATATCAGAGATATGTAAGCATCTTTTGGTATCAAATCAAGTCAAGTCAAATTTTATTTCAAGAAACCCCATAGGGGTACATGAAAAAAAACATACAAAAAATACAAGAACAATAAAGAGAGGAATATCAGTTATATGAAAAACTAGACGTAATTGCTCTAAATGCTTAATTATGACATGTGCAACAAGAGAAAGTGAGAGTTACGCGGAGCCAATCTCCTTGCACCGGAGAGAATAACAAGCATTGACATGAACAAGGGACTTTCATCCTCTGCATACATTTAAAGCGCTTATATCCCTTTGTTCCTCAGATCTTAAAATCGCGCTCTGCCTGATTTGATATCTTCAAGAACAACACACATTCCGTGTTACCATTTGACCAGTGCCTTCTGCAGTGTATCGCCCAGTCATAAAAATGTCAAGCTTGACAGACCTTACAAGCAAAAAGATGAGTTCATTGATTGATGTTGCCAGTTACTCGCCAACTGTCAGCCATCACACTGGCTTCTGACAGGCCTGCAATGTCGTGCATCATATATTTCACACAGAGATATTTCCCAACACGTATTAGAAAACGACTGCTCGGAATCATTGTTCAGTATATGTTTCAATACCAGAGAAAGAACGAGAGAAGGAAAAACCCACTCGTGTCATGTATAATGACAAGGCAAAATATTTAAAAAAATCTATAGGAATGGCAAATACACTTAACTGACAAATGTGAAAACCGCAAAGGAAAAAACACCAGATCGTGATTCGAAATATACATTCCAACATTACTAGAATTGTTAACCGAACTCAAAGAGAGAAGCATGGGAATAACGGACATGTTGTCAGCATAAACTACATTCAGTCATACCATTGTTAGGAGCACTCAAGAGATGGCAAAACAAAACGAAAACAAAACCGCTTGATCGATTGACACAACACACTTACCAACACAGAATAGAAGGGGGCAGAGAGAGAGAGAGAGAGAGAGAGAGAGAGAGAGAGAGAGAGAGAGAGAGAGAGAGAGAGAGAGAGAGAGAGACAGAGAGAGACAGAGAGACAGACAGAGAGACAGACAGACAGACAGACAGACAGACAGACAGACAGACAGACACACAGACAGACACACAGACAGACAGACAGACAGACACACAGACACACAGACAGACACACAGACAGACACACAGACAGACACACAGACAGACAGACACAGACAGACAGATACAGACAGAGACAGACAGAGACAGACAGAGACAGACAGACAAACAGACAGCGAGAGAGAGAGAGAGACAGAGGGAGTCAGAGAGAGAGAGAGAGAGGTGGAGAGACAGAGACAGACAGACAGACATACAGAAAGACAGACAGACAGACAGACAGACAGCGAGAGAGAGAAAGACAGAGAGACAGACAGATAGACAGACAGACAGACAGCAAGAGACAGACAGACAGACAGACAGACAAGCAGGCAGACAGACAGACAGACAGACAGACAGACATATAGAGACGTAGAGACAGAGAAAGAAAAAAAGCGAACAGACAAGAAATATACAAGTGCGCTCATATCAATGTATACTGTTCAAAAAAAGAAACGCATAGTTGCCACTTGCCAAATTTGTTTTATTTTTCGAAAAAATTAACAGAAAATCCAATATTTAGATTATTTGTTTGAAATTTGGTATGGACACAGTTGAATGCACACACAGTTCATTTGCATCTTCAAATCAATCAGTCAATCAATACGATTGGGTGCCGAGGCTGTCAAGTCAGTAGGGGGTGTGACTGCCTTGAACAGCAACAACTGCCCGGCACCTTCTGGGCAGGGACTGGATCAGATGCCGGATATCTTGCTGTGGGATGGTGTCCCACTCCTCCTGAAGTGCCTGCAATAGATCGCGGTGATTTGCCGGCGCTTCTTCTCGCCTGCGCACACGTCTGTCCAATTCATCCCAGAGGTGTTCTATCGGGTTCATGTCTGGCGACATGGATGGCCAGGGAAGCACCTGGACATGGTGGTCGGTGAGGAACTGGGTGGTGAGTCGTGCTGTGTGCGGGCGAGCGTTGTCCTGCTGGAATATGGCATCCTGGTCAGCCAGAAGAGGAAGGGCGTGTGGGCGCAGAATTTCCTCCACGTATCGCTGGGCAGTTATGCGCCCTTGGACGTGCACCAGGGTGCTCCTTCCAGCGGTATTGATCGCCCCCCACACCATGACGCCTCCACCACCATGAACGGGTGCCTCATCCACACAGTTGGGCGCGTAACGTTCGTTTACTCTCCGGTAGACCCTCCTCCGACCATCATGTCGCTGGAGCAGGAAGTAGGACTCGTCGCTGAACCACACGTGTCTCCAGTGATTCCGGACGGTCCAGCGAAGGTGCTGGTTGCCCCACTGCACTCGGTTCTGGCGATGGCGGCGGGTGAGGACAGCTCCTCTGTGAGGTCTGCGAGCTCTCAAACCAGCTTCATGCAGGCGGTTCCGCACGGTCTGGTCCGATAATCGGTGTGGCCCGGGGAGAGCCTGGACAGAAGATGAGGCCGACAGGAAACGATTCCGGAGGTGGCGGAGCCGTATGAAGCGGTCGTGAGCAGCAGTTGTCGCCCTTGGTCTTCCCGCTCGTGGCAAGTCAGCAACGGAGCCAGTGGCTTGAAACCTGACCCACAGTCTACTGATGGTGCTCTGGGACACGTGGAAGTGCCTGGCGATTGCACTTTGACTTTGGCCTGCTTGTAAACGACCCAATGCAATTTGGCGGTCTTCTCTGCTCAATCGGGCCATCTTTCGTCGCTGAATTGTCGTCTGATTTCTTTGTGGCGAACAATCCGCTTTTATGGGTTTTGGAAGACATGGTGAGAGCTCAATATTCCCCGAGTTTCACGAGATTACACTGAAGCATGACGAGTGGTCATGCCAAATGAGCAATTTTGACATTGTAGCCACTGATAACGCATGCGTCACGTGCAGAGCTCACTTGTGGCAATGGACGAAAGGTCGACGACCAGATAAACATTTTCTGCAGTTTGGTGGATATCCTTGTAGCCATATAACTAAATTAACCAAATATTACAAGCTATGCGTTTCTTTTTTTGAACAGTATATATATATATATATATATATATATATATATATATCAGTTGTCTCTCACACAAAAAACCTCTGTATCTGTTCAGAAGTGCCGCAGGCACTATCAACAGTGGGTAATATTGACACCATCTTCGCAGGGATGACACAGGCCACCATCGCACCGATCGGTCGATGTAATGGCCTACAGAAACAGTGCAGTTGTAGTTACTGTGAAGGGCTCGATCACGACACGTTATATAAGTGCCCTCCGTATATCATGCATGCTGTCGTGTCTGTGACCACGACAGGTGCTCTGTAATAGTCCAATCAAATTCTCCCCAAAAAGGCCTCAACCTTAAACTATTAAAATCAAATTTGATCTCAGCTGTTCTGTACTAAGTGAATGTGTGTGCATAACATATCCAATATCCGCTAAAAATGCGCCGGGCGGAACAGTGTTTTTTTCTGGGTTCAAAGCGTGCAACCTTTCAAAAAAGTGGAATAAAGACTGAGCATGCTCTGGGAGCCAGTTGGAAAGTCATAACCCAAAAGAAATAATTGCACTACATACTACACATGCTATACTATAAACCAGTATTGCCTAAACGAAACATTGATCACTTATCTCCGAATTTTGCTCCTTGTAAGATTACAGGATGCAAACATGTATAGACTACATAACAACATAGACAAAAGAGATGTGATAAATAATACATTTATCATTATCTCTTTTGTCTATGTTGTTATGTAGTCTATTTTGTGAAAGACACAGTCCACCCCGTGAAACAAGTTCTGCTCACAATATGGAATCTGCCAAGGCTTTTACTGAGAATAATACCATTACTCCACTTGAAAACATACCAACGATCAACATCATGACTGCTTCCGGTGCAGAGCTGAATATGTTAGATAAACTAATTTTTTTTTTTTTTTTTTTTTTTTTTTTTGATATGACACCAATGGCTCTTTCACATATGAATTCATTGAAACAAATCCCACTCATCACTCAAAGCTCCTAGGCTGTTGGTTCGTAGTACGTGTCCAAGTGGACGGGTGGTCTTATTCCATGTATAAGCCAGGACAGATTTGAGATTGTAAACCGAATCTATTACACAGTAAGGACTGTGTTAAAAAAAAATGGTTCCAGTGTATTTTGGAGAAAGTCGGACTTGAAAGATTGTATACATACTACAGATCGGTATTTTCTGAAGACAGTGGTTGTTTCACTTTAAGTTAACTCTCACTCTCTTGGTTAACACAAATGGTGGACGATCTTGGTTGTGTTTGATTATTTTTTTGTTTTTAGCCTTCTAGGGTCAGGATCAGGATCAGGATCGACACATTGCAGGAACCTTTTTAGGTTACCATCGCAACGGAAACGAGAGAGCGCAACCGGCCAACCCCCCAAAAAGTAAAACTTTAATAATTCTATGGGGTGTGATCCACGCCAAAATGTGAAGACTGAGACCCTGTCAGGACTGGTTATTGCATCTGCCCTAGAGGTAATGAAGCATCCGCGCCTAATGATATCCATTATGGATTGTACTCGCTTCATGGACGTGACCTCAATGGCACTATGGTCTCTCTGGTAGACATCACTTGCAGACACTTTCTATGCTAACAGGGGATGGGTGCCATGAGCTGGGGTTAGGGGGGGGGGGGGGTGTGATGATGGTGTGCGCGTGTGTGGGGTTAGGTGGATGGCCTTGGTGAAGTATGCTGAGTGTGTGTGTGTGTGTGTGTGTGTGTGTGAGAGAGAGTGAGATAGAGAGAGAGAAAGACATACACATTGACAGACAAACAAACATACAGACAGACAGATAGAGACAGACAGACGAACACCTTAAAACAGAGAGAAAAAAGACACGCACACAGAGACGTACAGAATAAGGTTGCAGCATAAAAGCCAAAGAAGGACACACACGCGCACGCACGCACGCACGCACGCACGTACTCACACGTACACGTACACACACACACACACACACACACACACACACACACACACACACACACACACACACACACACACACACACATCCAAACCACGATACCCTCGAGTAAAATAATTCGCGAGGGAGGGATCGATCGAAAAGAAAAACCCAACGTTCTATCATTTAAACGACCAATCACGAAATGTCCTGAGAAGTGCGTCATTAAAACGGAGGAAACGCAGGGAGTAACCGCGAAATGTACGCAACTTGAGCGAATTTTGTGTGAAAAGATTATTACCAGTGGCAAGAAAAATAAAACGTTCTGTAATCAAAATGAGCAGTCTCTAATTGTCAAGAGAAATACGAGAGCAAGCAATTTGTGCGGTGTTTTGTGCTAAAGGCTGACCACAGCCACGACAAAAAAACTCAAAATGGCCTGTGTAGGAAGGAGAGAGATGGTAATAGAGAGAAAGAGAGACAGAGACAGAGACAGAGAGATAAAGAGAAACAGAGAGAGACAGAGACAGAGAGAGCAAGAGACAGAGAGAGCAAGACAGAGAGAGGCAGAGACAGAGAGCGAAAGACAGACAGACAAACAGAGGCAAAGAGAAAGAGAGAGAGAGAGAGAGAGAGAGAGAGAGAGAGAGAGAGAGAGAGAGAGAGAGAGAGAGAGAGAGAGAGAGAGAACGCAGAACTCAGAACTCAGAACTTTATTACATAAGGATACAGGTTTTAGGCTTAGCCTAATCTTCCAACCTGTCCTTGGAACATATAGGCCCTACAGGGAATAATTGGAACCTGTCCTTGGAACATATACAGAGAGAGAGAGAGAGAGAGAGAGAGAGAGAGAGAGAGAGAGAGAGAGAGAGAGAGAGAGAGAGAGAGGGGGAAAAAGAGAGAAAGATAGACAGATTGATAGACAGAGAGGCATAGACAGACACGGGTGCACACTGAGATAGAAAGACACACATACAGACATGGACAGACAGATGCAACAGACAGACAAAGACAGACAGGGACAAACAGAGAGTCAGACAGAGTGAGACAGACAGACACAGACAGACACAGACAGACGCATAGACAGAGAGAGAGAGCCTGCACCACCCCAAATCACAAACTCAGGATTAACATTGACGAACTTAGATAATAAAATAAGTATTCCATTAGGCAAGCTTACTAAGTGCCAAGGATAGGTATCAATTATAGACATGCGTGTGACGCTGACACAGCTTTACTGCACTGCACTTTACTGAACCAACATGGGAAAGGTGGAACTGACTGACAACTGACTGACAGGCTGTTTTTTTGTACATGTCATGTATCTGATCAGTTCCACAAAATTAAAAGTTTCTCATTAGGTAAGCTTACTAAATGCCAATAATAGGTATCAATAATATGATGTGTGGTGACGCGGAAACATCGTTACTTGGACTCGCCAAGGTCATCGTCACGGAGTGCATCAGCCTAATGCCTGGCGCTCACCTATGTAACTTCAGCAGGACAGACGACGCACTGCAGATTATCCCAGCCCGCTACACGTTGCGTGAAATGAAAACAGGCCAAGTACTCGTCATAATCCCTATCCGCGGCAGCATCAATAATTATGCAGTGCGTCGTCTGTGCCGCTGAATCTGCGCAGGTATATTCTGCCCTCAAGGAACTTGGATCACAGAACAGACACCGCCATAACTAACCAGCAGTGTATGTACATGTATTTGTGATGAGCGGGGGCTGAAGGATATATATGCGCGCAGCAACGCCCTGAACTGTCCATGACAGAGATCACTGACCACCAAGCACGTCAGCTCGCGTGCCGCTCCATTCATCATGAAGCCAAGCACAGTGAGAGTGACAGCTCGAGCTAGACACTGACATGTACGTAAGGCAGGGTTCACACAACTACATTCGACTCGTCGCGACGTGATCAGTGATTTTAACTGATGGTACTTTGAACAAATACGGTTCTGCAAATTTAGCCGGAACTTGAAGTTGGATTCTCTGGCGTGGATTTCTACTCACAGACATAGTATCACAATGTTTGAGCAATGAAACGTCGCGTTAAAGACTTTTATTCCCATCATCTAAATTACCATATTTCTGTTCTGGCTTTTACATGGGATATAAGCTTACGAGTATCCTGTTACACACACACACACACACACACACACACACACACACACACACACACACACACACACACACACACACACACACACACACACAACCGCCCTGATATGGCCCTTCGTGGTCGGCTGGGCGTTAAGCAAACAAACAAACAAACAAATACACACACACACACACTAGCCCTACACACACACACACACACACACACACACACACACACACACACACACACACACACACACACACACACACAAACTCTATCTTAAAAAAGAAAGGAAAAACGTGGAGACCGTATAACTAGGTAAATCAATGCCTCTCTGTCAGTCTGTCTGTCTGTCTGTCTGTCGATATAATTATAGCTCTATCTCTCATTGTCTCTCCTTTTTTCTGCTACACCCCCCCCTCTCTCTCTCTCTCTCTCTCTCTCTCTCTCTCTCTCCCCCCCTTACCCCGATCGCCATATTCCTGATCAGCACACATCAGCGGCTGAGCTCAAACTCTGCCATTTGGTATGACAAGGAAGAAAAAATACGCAAGTGTGTAGGCGAGAAATCAAATGCATCACCTGTGCAGGCGTATGTTCAGGCGTCTCTCAAAGATTGGGACAGATTGCACTGGAAAGCCGTACTGCTGACAAGAATCTAGAACGATATTTTTCTGCTCTGGTATATTGTTAGCAGGTGCTCCTCTAAAGGGACCGCTTCCATATATTCAAATTCGTTCCAGGTTCTTAAAACGCTTAGAGTGTATCACAGACATGCCTTATCTTTCTTTGAGTATACCACAAGAGAAAACGTTTTACAATAATGATGCAACGAACAGAACTCTTCTTAAAATCGTTTGATCTGAAAATATAAGTGGGAAAAACTGGCAATATAACCGTTCAGAACATAGTCGTTTAAGATCAAAAGCAAGAAAGATAGAAGGGAAAAGCAACAACATAATAAATGGTAAAATACTCTTGAATAGTCAGCGAAAGCAAAGCACGGCCAACGTATGGATTTAAAAGCCACTGGAGTAAACCACATACTTATGTAAACATTGGATATAATAATTAGTTTAATGACGTTGCTTATACAGAGAACAGACGCTAACGGATTTTCTCATTAATTTCACTTGTCAGAATGTCCGGAAATAAAACCTAGCAACCAATTTTAAAATGTAAAAAGTCAGGGAGAAAAAACATACAACGAACAACAACAAGAAAGAAAAAAAGCTAACTCACCACACACACACAAGATAACAACTAAAAGACGCGAAAAAGATGTGTCAGATGAATAATTGAAGACACTCTTCTTGGAAATAAAAAAACCAAATCAACATGACAAGTTCCTCTAAAAAAAAAAATCGATTTCGATTACAAAATGGCAGTTTGAGCTTGTTAACTTTTTCCCTTCAAGCTAAGAAGCAAATTGACAGTTTAACTACATAATACATTTACAGAAAACCGCGTTTAAACTTTACAAAATATTTGAGTAGGATGAAAACAAGTATTAAGGCCGACAAGCATGATAATCAGAACGGTCTGGCTACGGAAAACAAATATGGAAGTGAATTAAAAAAAAACAGGTTCAATTGTTGGAACGTTCAATTCGGGAAAAAATCACGCATTC
>NW_027126845.1:0-16460 GCF_037325665.1 Littorina saxatilis | reverse complement strand
GGGGGCGGAGTCAGGGGGCCACAAAGAAAGTCAGATTTAAAAAAAAAAAGAAAACAGAGAAGTTTGAGTTGCTGACGACCGTTCTCTCTGAAAGCAAACTTATGACGGCTTACTAGTGCCAAAACCTCATAATTGTAATTATCAAGGGAAAATTAGTAATTTTCCCTTGATAATTACCATTTTCACGTGTTTATTACTAATTTTCACAGGAAAATTACTATTTTTCCCGGAATAATTACTAACTTTCACCTGTTAATTACTAATTTTTAGTTTTGGCTCACTTCCTGACGGATTGCTAGTGCCAAAACTAAAAATTAGTAATTTTCCCGTGAAAATGAGTAACTAACAGGTGAAAACAGTAACTGACAGCGTTAATTAGTAATTATCACGTGATAATGGGTAACCCCAGGTTTTGGCACTAGTAAGCCGTCATATGGCTTACTAGTGCCAAAACCTCATAATTGTAATTATCAAGGGAAAATTAGTAATTTTCCCTTGATAATTACCATTTTCACGTGTTAATTACTACTTTTCCCTGGAAAATTACTAACTTTCACCTGTTAATTACTAATTTTTAGTTTTGGCTCACTTCCTGACGGATTGCTAGTGCCAAAACTAAAAATTAGTCATTTTCCCGTGAAAATTACTAATTATCCCGTGAAAATGAGTAACTAACGAGTGAAAACAGTAACTGACAGCGTTAATTAGTAATTATCACGTGATAATGGGTAACTCCAGGTTTTGGCACAAGTAAGCCGTCATACAAACTGCTTCGATTTCATGTTTGTCCTTGGTGTCCACCAGTTCTGGTGCATGTACTACCCTGGCCAAGTTTCCTCTCAAGACATCAAAGAGACCGCCCCAGTATACTCTACAGCCTCTGGGCGAACCACCTCTCATAGCTAAAACTGGGTCAATGACCCCTGGGAAGAAGGTCAGTGTCTATAAAAATTTTACTCCTAGGCCTGCGGCCAGGGGGGGGGGGGGAATATACCGGTACCATTTGAGAATCAGACCAAATGAGAATTGAACCATTTGAGAACATCCTTTTTTTTTCAATCACTACATCGAAGGCCTGCGGCCCGGGGTTCACATGGGTTGGTTTGTTTGTTTGTTTCAAACCCACACCCATATACACACATTTCCCATTTAAACCATTTGTCGGCCCCCTGTCGATATTTATCGACTAAGTTCCTTGTTGTGTTTGTGAACAAGGTGCGCTTATACTCTCAGAAATTCCCCTCAGACTGGATGGAAACGAGAGAATAGGTTCGTTTCTCACCACGGTTTTTGGCATTTTTCAACGACATTCAACAAGTTCTACTTTACATTTTGAGAAAGACGTTATTACAATACTTGCAAATGAAGTTAACAGCACAGTATATTTCAGACCATTTTAGCCTGAACAAGCTGACAAAGTTGTTCATCAATACCGTCGATAGCTTGGCGGACTTGAACTTAATGAGTGACGACGTAATCATGTTTTTCTTTGCATTTCTCCCCCCCTCCCCCCTTTTCCCCCTTTCTTATCTACTTTCTATTCTGTCTATTTCCCCACTTCTTTTCGTTTGATTTCCAGCCCTGTGGGTCAAGACAGTTTCGGAAACATTTTCTGTCACTGTTCCTGTCAAGATTATAAGGAGTTTTTGAGGTCGTATTTTTTTTAAGAGCCAACAACGACAACAACAACAACAACAACAACAACAACAACAACAACAACAACAACAACAACAACAACAACAACAACAACAACAACAACAACGAAAGCTTACTTCTAAAAATCAAACTGGTGCTATTTCGTGACTGCGTAAATAGTATACGCATTTGGGAATTCGCTAACCGAGACGGAGATAAACCGTACGGGACAGCCACTCTTCAGTGTTGAAAGTTAGACAAACGAGACCCACTTTAATTTAGAGACACTCTAAAGACAAGCATAAGAACTTACGGAGACAGTTCGAGAGACACAACGGAGAGGGTGCGGAAACGCAATGAAATCTTTGGTGGAGAAAATTTCCTTTTAGAAGTTATCTCATCCTTTCCAGGTTGGCTTTTTAGAGTGAAGTCGACGTCGACTTCGAGCAATAATGCCTTTTTTGCCGAAATGATTAAAATGCATTTCCTCACAGACACAGACACAGACACACACACACACGCACATACACACACACACACACACACACACACACACACACACACATACACACACACACACACACACGCATTTCCTTCCCAAAACTGTGCTTGATAGAGATGATTTTATAACGGCTTTGGAGAGTTTAGGAAAAACATCAACTGTTTCTTAGTTGCAGTATTTCCTATTACTTCTTCTTTTCGTTTTATTACATTTAGTCAAGTTTTGACTAAATGTTTTAACATAGAGGGGGAATCGAGACGAGGGTCGTGGTGTGTGTGTGTGTGTGTGTGTGTGTGTGTGTGTGTGTGTGTGTGTGTGTGTGTGTGTGTGTGTGTGTGTGTGTGTGTGTGTGTGTGTGTAGAGCGATTCAGAGCAAACTACTGGACCGATCTTTATGAAATTTTACATGAGAGTTCCTGGGTATGATATCCCCAGATGTTTTTTTCATTTTTTCGATAAATGTCTTTTATGACGTCATATCTGTTTTTTTGTGTAAAAGTTGAGGCGGCACTGTCACACCTTCATTTTTCAATCAAATTGATTGAAATTTTGGCCAAGCAATCTTCGACAAAGGCCGGACTTCGGTATTGCATTTCAGCATGGAGGCTTAAAAATTAATTAATGACTTTGGTCATTAAAAATCTGAAAATTGTAATTAAAATTATTTTTTTTATAAAACGATCCAAAATTACTTTTATTTTATTCTTCATCAAGTTTTGATTCCAAACATATAAATATGTTATATTTGGATTAAAGACAAGCTCTGAAAATTAAAAATACAAAACTTATGATTAAAATTAAATTTCCGAAATCGTTTTAAAAATAATTTCATCTTATTCCTTGTCGGTTCCTGATTCCAAAAACATATAGATATGATATGTTTGGATTAAAAACACGCTCAGAAAGTTAAAACGAAGAGAGGTACAGTGGAGCGTGCTATGCACCACAGCACAACTGCTACCGCGCTAAACAGGCTCGTCACTTTCACTGCCTTTTGCACAAGCGGCGGACTACGGTCATTGTGAAAAAATGCAGTGCGTTCAGTTTCATTCTGTGAGTTCCACAGCTTGACTAAATGTAGTATTTTCGCTTTACGCGACTTGTTTTCTTCTGCCTTTCCTCCGAGAGGTCTTATTATTTTCTGTCACTTCTCTGATGTCTTTCTTCCCGTACTTTGTTATCTTTCTTTTATCTAACAATCGTCATGATTATTTCTTTCCGTCAGTTCTTTATTTCTTTTTGTCTTTTACTTTTTCGTGATTTTCGTTTTGTGAGGTGTTTTGAGTTTTTGCTTTACTGATTGTTATTATGTCTTACGGCACTATGTGTCTCCAATTCCAGCATCTTCAAGCTTCCTGCTTGTCGTTTCTCTCTCTCTCTCTCTCTCTCTCTCTCTCTCTCTCTCTCTCTCTCTCTCTCTCTCTCTCTCTCTCTCTCTTTCTCTCTCTCTCAGTCTTACCCTCTATTCTCTCTGTCTGTCTGTCTGTCTGTCTGTCTATCTATCAGTCTCTCTCTGTGTCTCTCTCTGTCTCTCTCTTTGTGTCTCTTTGTGTATCTCTGTCTCTGTCTCTGTCTGTCTCTCTCGCTTTGTCGTCTAATTGTTACTCATATCTTTCTTTCTTATGTTTATTGCTCTAGATGTGAAAGATTTACTGCGAATTCTGATTACAAAAACAACACGCAATGGCGATACATTTCTCAGAAACATCTGCATGAATACTGTCTGTGACATTTGATTCACGCACGTGATGTTGGAAGTGAGTTTCCATGATACTGTCTGAAAAAACGTTGGTTTCCACATTGGAGTCACATTGTTTAATGTTACCTACCCCCCCCCCCCCCTCCCCCACGTCTTTGTCAATAAGACAGTATGGTAAGAATGACAATAAACCAACTCAAAACGCCAACCGTCTCACTTCCTCTCTCGTTCTCATTAAAAAATGAGTTAAAAACCACTTAATGTCTGAGTAGTTTAACGCCTTTTGATTTACCACACTTAATATTACGTCAAAGATATGCTGTGCATTGTATGTTCTGAACATATTTTTGTTGTACTATTGCCACATGTTCGATTGCCACCAGCTTGTATTTATAATTACCTGCATGGTATGCATTTGATTTTATGAATAACCACATATGTATGCTCTTCATGTCTCATCTTCATCATCATCATTATCATCATCATCGTCATCATCATCATCATCGTTTTCTTTATTATCACGTGCTGAAGTTTTCCGACCTCCTTTTGTTAGTTAACTTTTTAACTTTTTTAATTTTTAATTTTTTAATTATATAATTGTGCGTCCCAAGGACAGATTGTAAGAAAAGGCGTAGCCTTAAATCTTAATCCTTGTTAAATAAAGTTCAATTCCAATTCCAATTCCAAATTCAATTCCAAATTCAATTCAATGCAATTCAATTCAATTCCATTCCATTCCATTCAATTCTCTCTCTCTCTCTCTCTCTCTCTCTCTCTCTCTCTCTCTCTCTCTCTCTCTCTCTCTCTCTCTCTCTCTCTCTCTCTCTCTTTCTCTCTCTCTCTCTCTTTCTCTCTGACTCTGACGTCGACTTTTTAACAATCATTATTTTCCTTTTATTATTTTTCTGTGTATTGCGCACGATGTGACAGATTTTCGTTACATTCTGAGCACATGCAAGGGCGATACATTCTCCATGAACATCTGCATGAGTACTCCTCGTGACGTTTGAATCACGCACAACTCGCGAGAGTTGCAATCAGCGAGACGAAGGCGATATACCGACACGATATATTAAATCAATAGACGCAGGTCGGAAATAACTCTGTCGGGGCTGGAAGAGAGTTGTGTCCCTTGGCGGTGAGGCACGCAGAAGTTCAGTGGCACTGATCAGTGGATGCATGCTGATAGCGTCACGGTGAATAATGAGCTACAATGTGCAAGTTTTCGAAACAGCAGGTAGAGCACTGGACTTGTCATCCTGGAGTCACGGGTTCGAATCTCGGCCGGGAAGGACACGGGTCAACTCTATGCGCAGACTCAGAGACGGTATCCATGTCTCACCCCCGTTTGAGCGGAATGCCGGGGGCCGGGTGGCTCGGTGGGTAAAGCACTGGACTTGTCATTCTAGGGTCACGGGTTCGAATCCAGGTCAAGCTTATGTGTAGATGCAGAAACGAAATCCACACCCCACCTGTGCATGCCGATGTGGCATGCAGTCACCTACTTTTGTTGTAATTACGTTTGCTCAAGTCATTGCACGATGTAAAAAGAAGTAAACCGTGTTTTTATTGTGGCACCTTGTTGTGACCCGTTTTGTGGAGTGTTAATATTTTTACGTGAAATTCACGTGCTCCTTGTTCAGTTGTTGTGACCTGGTTTTGGTCGGAGCGTCACAAACTGCGTCGTTTAGTTCTAGAACACCGAGAGAAAGGGAGAATGTACGTTCTGGCTCACCGATTCCGACAGACCCTAAATATTAACCCAAAATAGGCTTCTGGACTAAACTTTTACTAAAATGAAACATGCGACAAAATCAGAAAAATACTGCATAAATCCATACAAAAAAAAATACAGTAAAGTAAGGTTGTTTTGAACCAATGCCGGGTCTGTCGGAATCAGTAACCCAGAACGTACATTCTCCCTTTCTCTAACGCTAAATTTAGTTTCCATTGAAATATTAACTGGTTGAGCCACTTTACACGCTCTCCACTGAAACAGCCAGCGTGTGTTTCGATCCAATCTGCCCGTCGTCGCCAACACTACCGTATTGATCTGGTAAAGACAAACACTGAGCAAGCTAGTCTTATATATTCCTCCAATGGCAAGACAAGATTAAATCATGTGATAGCAACAGTTACGTCACGTCCGCCCAACACTTGGTATTGATTGTAACATAGCCGTAGTGATTTTGTCATTTCATTCCGTAGTCGCCCACCGTGCAGTTGTGTTTTCTGTGAGAGTCAAGATAGCATTTCTGAAGAATTAGAGAGAGAACTTCTTCCTCAAGATATGGATCAACAAAGCAGATGGAGTGTAGAACAACTTGGCATCATTGAGGAGCATATATTTCATCATAATAATTATGTTGATGTATTGAATAGAATGAAAAGAGAAGGGCCATCAGAAAGTAGGAAACTACCTAGATTTCTCTCCCAACCAAAAAGAAAACTGACATCTCTGTATGGGGAGCAGGTGAAAAAACGAAAGGTTATGTCACCAGAAGAACTCCATCAATACTTGCAGTCAAAAGAGGTTGATGTGAGTAAGACAGTTAGGAAAGAAGTTTTCTTTTTTTCCTCAGAGAAAATAGGGTCATCAGATGCTGCTATTGAAAAGCTGAAGGAAGGATACAGGCAGATTCAAAGACAGGAGGCCACCAGTATGTGTTTTAACCTTCAGTATGGTTCTCTTCTGGATGCATCTTTCAAATTCTTTCAGGAAGAAAAGGAACGAGGAATTCACAAAAACAAGTGGGAAGAGTGGTTGCAGGCAAACATTGGCATCTCACCAGCTTATTCACGCAAACTGAGAGAGATTGCTCGTTTGCTGAAACCATACTTTAGCAGGTTTTCTACAGTTGGTCTGTCTTTCATTGAAATCTACTCTCTGAGAAAAGATTTGAAGACAATGTTTGAAAGTAATGAGGAGATCAGAAAATATTGGACTTCTCCCATGCAAGAACCACTACAACTCCAAACACGATCCTCTCAGGTAGAAAACACTCAGTTGTGAGAAGTCAGTCACGGTTGAGCAGAGCGCTCCAGGCTGGAGCGCCAGGTCTTTGTATTGCCTGCTATTGATGTTTCTTCCAACCCGTCACTACACTCAGTTGTGAGAAGTCAGTCACGGTTGAGCAGAGCGCTCCAGGCTGGAGCGCCAGGTCTTTGTATTGCCTGCTATTGATGTTTCTTCCAACCCGTCAAACAACTTCTAAAGGCTGCCTTTTCAGGCGGCCGCCGAGTGCACTTTATGCAAATGACTTGTTTATTGATTCAAGCTTTGACAAGTGTACTTGGTGGCTGCTTTGAAACTCAACAAAGCCTAGTACTCCCCTTTCACAAACACTTCCCAAACGCAAGCAACTTCCTTTTCCCCGCTGCAGTCAGAACAAAGCTGTCATAGCGGGTTTTCCCGATTGACAAAAATTCTTATTACACACTCAGACTATTTGGAGCCGCGTTTATTCTCCAGTGTCCAATTGCATAAGAATATTCTGGTGATGAATAAACGCGCTTTGTGTCATTAGCATCTAAAGATTTCTTGTTTACAATAGTTGTGTTGATCTGATGAAGCGCTGAACTGATCTTAGGGTTGTCATGGTGAAACACTCGCTTCTGAAACAGTGCTTCCTTGTAGTTATCATGCGATATGCTCGACTTTACAACCTGTTTGCTTACACCCTTTGCTTTTTTAACCACCCCTTTCTCACTTGCAACACTGTACATCTTTGCACGCAATCCAACATACTCCTTAATTATCTTCCCATTCATTTCATCTTTCATCTTTCCAATAACCTTCTTGTTAACATTTGAGTGCAATGGTGATTCTTTAGGGTAGTCGCAAGTGTCATAAAAAGAATCTTTTCCTTTTACTGCAGGACTTTCAGCTTCTAGATCTTTGTAAATGTCATCCGCTGGAATGTCAAGTAAGAATGAATCTGTGTCTGTGTAAAGTACTCTCGATTTGGGATATCTTGGTTTCAGATAATCATACAAAAACTCAAGCATCAACAGTTTTGACAACTCTAGCACAGTAAAGCCTATGAATACTGGTTTGTCAAGCTTGACTACAAGTTTTTTCATTAAGATACCATACAGCTGTTCATGAAAGTATTTAAAGTCTTGATACTGTGGTTTGGATGTCAGCTTGATGGCCTCATTTTCTCTTGTAACAAGTCTAACATCCTTTCTCTTGTGTGGGTTTTCCATTGTCTTACCAAAGCAACTGTTGTTCATCAGTTTAAAAAAGTCTTTCTCTGATGCATCAGCGGCTTTGGTTCTCAGTTCTGTGTTTTTCATGATGTAAGGTTTCATAAACTGTTCTTGATCAAATAAAATTATACGATGAACAGCCTTCAAAATTAATCCATGTCTAATGTAAAACTGTAACAGTCTGTAGTGACACACATACTTCTTTTTGTGAAACAGATTGGGCACCAGCTTTGGAGGTTCTCTTGGGTTTACTTTTAACCTCTCAGCCGCTAAAGGATAATCATTATGTAGATCATGAAGTGATAGTGGATAGTCTAAGTCAACCTCTAGTATCCATCCCTTTCGACTGTCTGGGCCTGCTTTTAATATTGTCAGCACAACACATTGTGAAAATGGTCCTGAATAGATCTTAAAGTTCCGAAGTGGAAGCGTCTGACACATTGCCCAACCATACAAATTGTTTGCATCTAGATACATGATGTAATTAGAAGGTTTCATAGGATCAAAGTCGTCCAAGTATTTGTTGTTGGCTTTGCAGTAATTGTGTGAAGCCATACTGATTCCTCCACGTAGTCCATTTTCAATCATCTGAAGTGTAGGTAGATCTGATAGCAAGTCAATCTTTACTCCTGTAAATCTAAGAAATGCATCCCAGCTCATGCCTGGTGCAGATATGTAATGTGAAGGATCTAGATTGTAGTGCTTCATACATGTTCTTCTGTAATTCTCAAATATATCTGCAAGTAAACAAACATCAGCCAACAAATATTGATCATGATAATCACCCATTGTATTACATCCTAATTTATTCCATGCAGTCTTAGCGTGTTCATAGTCTTCGTCACTTATACCTTTACCCTTCAGCCGTGAGAAGTAAGCATCCTTTGGTGGTAACTCATCTTCATCAAACCTCTCCCACGAATCCATGTATTCATATGGATAGACTCCCTTTCTAACTAAGTCACTGTCAAAGTACTTACATGTGATTGGGAAAGCAGTTAGTGATGAAGATAAAGACTCAAGTGTTCCCATCAGATGTTGAGCAGAATCGTAGAAGTATAAACTATTCAGAGTAAAGGCCATGTACTTTTCTGAAGACTGCGCAATGCATCTTGCTTTGTATTCATCAGTTACTGCCTGCATGATCAGATGTGAATCATAACCGCGCAAGTTATGGAAGAAGATTGGAAGCTTCCAAGTCTTAGGATCAAACTTTAATTGTAGATTACATTTGCTGTGTGCTGCTCCTCGGAACTGCCCACTTACATGATCATGATCTCTTACTATTGGATTGTCTGTGTTTGGTGTTAGACTTTGTTCGCATATCCAACACTGTGTGGTAGAGTTAAACTGTTCTTGGTCTTCAGGTTTCATAACAATGTCTGAAAGATTCAGTTGTTTGGAGCAGTCATTTCGCACTTGGTTCATTTGCTGTAAGAAGTTCTTTGCTGCATTAGGTCCTCTGTACAATTGCGGTTTAGAATGTTTACCATCTGAACTAACAACAATAAATGCATATGAACAGACTTGATGATTACTTAGAGTTACTGTTTTAGGTAGGTCTTTTGGTAAAGGTCCTTCATATGGCACAATGATAGATTCAAAGTCAGCATAAACAACATAAGGACTTTTCTGTAGTTTGCATACATTCTTAAAATACACTTTGCTGTCTGGCGGCGGTGTTGTTAACTTCACAACCGCATCATCAACGCTCTTACAATGTTGCTTGTGTATAAGTGCTGCATGAATTGATGGAATACGCAAGAGACATCGCCTACAAAAGTCTTGTTTACTATTGTGATTGCTTGTGCTCGCCATCAGTCTACTCATTGTACGAATCAAAGTGTAATGATATTTTACACCATCAGTCATTAGTAACATGTCAACATGGTTAGTATCACAATCACCAATCGTTGGTGAGTTCTTTGATATTCTGACTGGTTTCAGTTCATCTTCCTCATCCCACGTGTAAACATTTACGGTGATGGGTTTGTTTTGCTGTTCAAATTTGTCAATGCTTGTAATGCTGACAGGAAATTCAATACCAGTAAAGTTTAGTTTATTTCTGTATGCATGATAGTTAGACACTCTTTCTGCATTTTTCTTTACACTGTACAGTCTTGCCAGAACACACCACATAAAACATTTGTCATCATCATTCTTTATGTTCAGCACAGCACGTTTTTTGACAAGAGCAGGAGGTAAAGGTATGTAACTTCTACCTCTGATGGGGGCAAATTTACTTAGCTTCAATTCTATTTTTAGAATTTCACCTTCTGACCATCCGGATCCTTTCATCTTTGCATCCTCTGCAGCTTGCTCAAACCGTTTCATCATTTCATCTGCCCAGTTTCCATTCAATTCTGCCATAGAATTAAGTGCTAGTTGTCTGGTTGAAACATGAACTTCTAGCACCTCATCACTGACTGTTTTGTATTTTATTAAACTGACTATCTGCGCTTTTACTGGAGGTTCAATCAACAAATTGTTTGGAATTTGTTCAATGGCGTCTTGCACACTGGACTGCACATTTTGAGGATCCGTTACTTGTAATTCAACGGTGTCAAATACTGTCGATAAAGATTCTAATACAGAGTCTTCCATCGCTGTGAGTTTGATTTTATAACTCAAAATAAAAATGAAGTTGCTTCCATTTTTGTTAACACTATAAAATCTGAAATAAAAAATCATTTAACATTTGTACCACGTGGAACTAATTGTAATTCCTCTTTTACAAAGGCTCTTTGCGGTGCTGGTTCTCTCAAGTAATATATAGGTGGATTTGTCTCTACTACTCTCTTGATTTCATGAATGTCAATACTCCAGATTGGATCCGTTGCACGCTTCCTGCTGTCACCCTCAGCTTCACCGGGTGCATATAAATATCTGACTTTCTGATTGAAAGGTAGTAATGCCACTGGTGTTGTTGACTTTGGAGCAACAGGTATTGTTTTCTGTTTGATTGCATCAACTGGTCTTAACCCTGTAGCTTTAAATACCTCCAGATTCATTGCTCTAAGTACTGATGGTAATCTTTTGACCCATTCAGTGTTGCGCAATTTACTTTCTGTGTCCAAAAATTCCTGATGGTACTGATATGAAAACAGTTTTTCTGCCAACTGTTTGTTAAAGCTCTCAACAATAGCCTGTGACCTGTGGTTTCCTGGAATACCTCTCTTCACTGTAACATGATGTTTTAACAGAAGCTGGTTGACAGCTCCTTTAAACTCCTTACCATCATCGCACTGAATCATTCTGGGATACTTTAGTGGTCCACGTCTGTAAATTTCTTGCAGGGCAACAGCTGTAGCTATAGCACTTTTCTCTGTCAACGGTTCAGCATCTTTGTATCTTGTTGCAACATCAACTACAGTCAGTGCATACTTATATTTCTTCCTTCTGACTGTGTCATGCGGTAAATACAGCAGGTCTATTTGATGAGTGTCATTCGGTTTAATGTTAACAAAGTGTGGTCGTGTAATTTTTCTTGGTGCAGGTAAATAGATCTGCCAAACTGCCTGCTTTGACAACCATTTCTTTGCTATATCTTGAGAAACACCTGCTGCGTCACTGAGCTTGTCAATAGCAGTTCTTCCTTTCCAGTATCCTTTTGGGGAATAATATATTTTAGATAACAAAGCATCACTCATGGTTTTTTAAATGACAGAATATTAAGATTTGACAGCACGCGCAATAAAGTAAACAACAGCCATACCAATAACAATGAAAACAATCTCGCCCACCTTCTGCTCTTCTGAAGGCTGATAAAAGTCACCCAGTTTTGGAGGAGCACTTGTCTTCATTTTCTTTCCAGTTACAAGATAGTATTCTTGAATGGCTGCATCAACATTGGCAAAGGTTTTGTTTGCATGTCCTTGCTGCCTGAGTTTATCATTCATAAAGTCTAACTGCGCAATTCGTTTCTTCTCGTATTCATCCTGTGCTTTCGCCAGTTGTTCCATGGCTTTGTTGTGCCTTTCCCTCTCTTCACCATTTTGCAGTTTAGAAAACAAATAGTTGCTGCCAGAAAATGCAAGCGCATTTACAATCGCACCTCCCACCATCATAACCAAGCTAGCCATTTTATTGTCTTACATGTTTATATTTTCTGGAATAATTCCTTGCTTCACCAGGAAGTCTTTTGTTGCAAAGGAAGCTGTCACAACACCAATTAGTTTAGCACCGTCTTCGAAGTCTAACTTTCCCAAGTCGGCTGGTTTCATTCTGAGGAGACTTTTACCCAGCATTGTGTAACCTACACTCAAGCCTCCAATCACTGCAGCGTGATAAACTAGATTAACTATTGTCTTTTCAGAACTCATTTTTATGTTATCAAAATTAAAATATTAAAATTATTCCATATGAAATGAATCCACTGCAGGTACTACTGTGGGCTTTTTTATTGTTTGTACTGCTTTGTTTGTTGGTTTTGGTGTTTCTGATTTTGGTTTTTCTGACACTTTATATTTGCCTTGCCAAAGTTTGTAAAGCAAGTATCCACCTCCTCCAACAACAGCTGCTACAGCTACTTTTCTGTGTGATAGAAATGAAGATTTTAATTCTTGATCAGTTTGTGTGACCTTAGTCACTTCAGGAATGTTTGGTGTCTGCTCAACTTCAGACATAATGTTCTGCTTTGCCTTTTGATTTAACTTTTTTTGTCTGTTCCATTCGGCTAGTTTTTTTCCTGCTTCTACTCTACCAGGTTTCTTTGTCACTGTGTTCACTTCTGGTATTTTCGTCTGCTCCACTGTCTGCTTCAACTGATCCGTCATCTTTTTTATTCTGAAAATTAATGTGTTTGAAAGTAATTAATCCAGCAACAAATGGTACTAATAAAGCACCAAATCGATAATACAGGCCACAGGCAAGAGATTCGAGGGACTTGGAAACAACAGGGTCATGAGTTAGATCATGTGTTAAGTCTTCCTCCGAGTCGAGAGGTGTAAAATGTCCAAAAATCTTTGTGTACAAACCTATAACAGTCTGTCCAATACTTCTAACCATCTTAGAACCAAGCACTGATTCATACCGTCCATGATACTTTTCTATATCTTCTGAGGAAAGATGTTGTACTTCTTCCACAGTTAACTGCTGCCCAAGGTAGTGTTTTGTTTTTCCACAAACAGCAAGTGAATACAATCTTTCTTTTTTATCAGGTATAGTCCTACTGTCACAGATTTCAATATCTGTAGCAGTCTGCATCAGCAATTCATCACAGTTCATTTTATTTTGATGCAGAATAAAATAAAAATCTAGTAATTAAACTTGAGTAAGAACTTGGGTAGGAACTTAACAAGAACTTAGGTAGGAACTTAGGTAAGAACTTAACAAGAACTTGAGTAAGAACTTGACAAGAACTTAGTAAGAACTTGACAAGAACTTGACAAGAACTTAGTAAAAACTTGACAAGAACTTGAGTAAGAACTTGACAAGAACTTGAGTAAGAACTTGAGTAAGAACTTGACAAGAACTTGACAAGAACTTGAGTAAGAACTTAGCAAGGATTTCTACAAACATACATACTGAACTGGTTGATCAGTTTTTAAAACCAGTTTCGAGTGCTTAGAAGATTTCAGATTATTCTTTATTCTTTCTCTCTCCTGTTTGTTTTCAATGACATCATTTTCTCGAAGACACTCTTCAAAACTGTCACGGTCCTTTGAATAGAACAATGTTATTGTTTTGAGTTGCTCTCTAAAGTCTTTCAGAACTGCATTGTATTTTTGTGTTAATATCCAAACTGATATTAATGCATGTCGTCCACTGAATGCAAGCTTTGCTAGTGCACTTTTCTTTCTAACAATGTCACGTTCTGCTGCACAGTCATCAATAATAAACAGTGTTGGCGTGTTCTGAAAAAGATCGAAATAATGCTCCAAGCAAACATTTAGACGATCAGAAGGATTTACAATAAATATATTTTGATCAGACCATATGAATTTTCTCTCCTTGTATGTTCTGTTATGCTTTATGGTTGGACAGAATATGACTATGTGTTCAAAGTGATTTATGTAAACAGTCTGTAATAAATCCAAAACATATCTTGTTTTGCCGCAACCTGTTGCCCCACAAATCAAAGAACAGTGTGGATCTTTTGGAAGAAAATCTAGATACTTCATTTTAACACGTTCAATAAACAATATCCTGTAATCTGCTTTCAGAGATGTTTAACTGCGCATCTGACACAACAAACACGTAGATCTTAACTGATTTACTACTACTCCCTACTTCCTTTTCAATTTGTATTGTGATTCCTTCTGATCCGTTTTCAATTCGCCTTCCACTTCCATGCAGTTTGTTGTCGTCAGTTGTTCTGAGATCCAGCCATAACGCATATTTATTTGTCAAGAAATCTTCTACACCAACACCGTGTAAATGTAGATCTTTAGCCACAAGATCAGATGTTGGGTCTTTCAATCTTCCTCCAGTAAAGTACTTTCTTGCTTCATCATAGTGTTGGTATGGCAGCATGCCAGATGCAAATATTTGGTTTGGCTGCCCTTCAATTGTGCAATATACTCTATTGATTAGTGGATTGTAAAACTTTTCTATTTGCCTTTCATATGAATCTTTTGGTTCCTCAAACAACATAAGTATTCCCTTCATTGACCTAGCTGGTGTATTCAAGTTAATGTTCCAGATTGGATCAGCCTGGCTTTTTGAAAGTGTACTGTGATTCAACACTCTTTCATAATAGATAGGCAGCTTAGAACTGTACTGATTTTCTATAAGTCTAGCCAGTTCAGGATGGTTTACAACATCAAACTCTAAAGAAATTCCAGACACCTTATACTTTGCTTCCGGGTCTTGTGAAAGCATAACACGATCATAACTATTGAAAGTCAGGTCGTATGACAGCCTGTCACGCAATGCTCCTTGATAGAAGGGAGGATGTGAATTTATGAGTTCAAAGTCAAGTGGAATACAAAATTTGTTTCCAAAAGCAACATTGACAGCGTTATCTTTTTTGTTGTCAGCTTTATCTCCTGCTCCTATTCTAACTTTTATCCCATTGTCTGACTGAATCCCTTGAAACACTCTGTTTTTCTTTTCATTGTCAGTCAACCAATTATCTGCGTAAACTAAAAAAACATCTGCATTATTCAATGACATCACTTCCCGCCCTTCCAGTTTGACAGTAATCTTCCTCACAATTGCTCTTCCTACATTATAAGCCAAAGTCCTATTTTCATCTGAGCCAGATTCTAATTCTAATTTGAATGATAGTCTTACAGTGCCTGGTACAATAACATCGTTCTTACCTAGATTAGGAAACCTAACAGTAAGTATTTCATTCTGATCAATAGTAGAAGGATTATTTGTAACTATAACTGTTTGCCTTATTCCTTTTACCCCGAGAGGTTCTTTCAGCCTTCTGTAAGGATCAAGAACAGAACCGAACGATTGTGCCATCTTTTTTTTATTTTCAAAATAAAAAATAAGTTACAAATGGCAGAAGGTGGATTTGAAGATTTATTTGAGCCAGCGGACGACATGAGCGAAGCAATCCCTTTGGTTCCCTACCATCATTCACTGCATTATGAGGTGGCACGACATGAACTTCTGGAAGGTAAAGTTAGAGATTTCTACAAAAGTTTAGGAGAAGAACCTGATGTTTTAGATCCAAACCAGTTCAAAATGGAAGCAAATCATTTATATACAACTAGCGATAAAGGAGAAAAAGTCCAACTTACATATAAATCTAATCCTGCTAAGTTTCTATCAAAAGTTTCACTAAAACAAAAACTTACTGCTAATCGACTTAGGCAATTAGATATTGTGCCTAGCACACGGTCATCACCTTCCCATGTTGTTTCCTTACTTCAACAAGCAGAACTAGGACTACCAACTGCTACTCAAATAGAATCTGTTCCATTGCAAGATCTTAATAAACTTGCAGATGAGGCTGATCAACTTATACAAGAGATAGAGACTTCTTTTTCTGAGGAAACTTCACTGAAGACTCCACATGAACTATTACCTATGAGAGAAATAGAAGCCCTTAATCAATCACTACAAACCATCAGAGGTGAAATAGCAAATAATCTGTCAAAACTAGGTCAGCTGGATGAAGATATAAACAAAGAGAAACAAAAACTTGCTGATGCTGATGATTTGAACCTAGAACAAGAAGTAAAAAACAGAATTTCTAAGCGTTTAAAAGATTTGCAGGAGGAGAAAGCCATAAGGTTAGAAGTTCTAAGTAACAATAGAGAACAACTGAGAACACAGGTCAGCAGAATAAAAAATACAATTCAAAGAATCCTTTACGAAGACACAACTCTTGCTGAAAGAATTAGAACGCTTTTCAGAGAGCAGGGAATCACAATAGCTAGTATACTAACTGCGTTAGGATTTGCAATAAGCACATTAGTGTTAACATTCACAGGTGGCACTGTCACACCTCCA